>NC_140667.1:44549965-44617465 GCF_054131305.1 Coturnix japonica
TGTATGCATTTAAAAGGTTCAAATTTTAAATAAAGGAAAAAAGATTTTTCCCCAAGGATTTTAAACTTTTTGTTTTTAGATGGCTCATCAAAAATAGTTTTACATACTGAACAACATTGAATTTTTAAAAATCATATTTCTAGTAAGCACTTGACATCTATTAAACTCTCTTACTCCTATTTTTTTGTTCTGTAGACCTATGAAAAAAGATAAGTAACAACTATCTCTTTTGAAAGAACTGAATCTCTCATGGCAAAGAGCAGCAGTATTGAGGAATATGAGGGATATCAGCAGTAATAACAAATGTAGATAACAAACTTCATGTTACTGTTACTTATTTGATATGTGGGATATCAAATCATATTCCCTTACTTTGATTAGCATGTTTTATGAACTCTCTTCTCCCATTGTGCTTCATCCTCTTTACACGTGCATCTTTCATGTTAAAATTAAATTACTTACACTCTTCCCCTTATCCTTCTAAATTAAGTCTCCAAAGTCAGAGTGTAGCTTATCTTTTACTTAGGCTGTGCAGTAACTGAAGGGTTTTTTTATTGCCATTTGTCTAAGAAGTCTAGTATACAAATCTTCACTTTTTCCTTGCCCTGTGCAGCCTGCTGTTGTCCACCTCCCAAAGAAGGTTATATTAACAGTTGAAGTGTACAAGGTGTCTGTGTATTTTGTGTAGCTATGGAGTTTAGATCGAAATTGCCAGGCACAATTTTAGTCTTGTCATTTTGTTTACACATCAAAAAATCTTTTTCATTTTATTAAACGTTTCATGTAACTGCACCCAAGTTTTGCCAAGCTGGGAACTTGGAACTTTTCTGTATAGTGACTTTTTAATTCTAGTTTTCATAACCTGGAGATCAGACTGTTGCTTTCGCATGATGTACGTAGTGTCTCATGACTGGAGTTTGCTTTGTTTTATAGTATCTGTACTCCTTGTATTTTTCAAGAGCTATTTTGTAAACAGATGATGTATTTCTCCATTGAAAACACAATAAAAAACAGCACAATCCCATAGTTGCCTCATTTTTCTGAATGTACAAAAGCGTTTTTACTTGGGATTCATACTTTTCTCCTGATCTTTCTGCTAATACAAAATCCACCGTGGTCTAAAAGAAACGCAGCATAAATCAGTTAATTCTGTAAGTAAGCATATTGTGTGTAGAAAGTAACATTTAACGGGATGTTGAGTTCTAGTCTGTGAAAGGGAGAGGTTGTGGATTGTGCAGTGGGCTTGAGGATGGAGATGCAGCTTGCCAGAACGCTTCAGGAACATCTCTTCCTCATCTTCTGATTAGGGTTCCATCTCAACTTTAAGACAATGCTAAAATAAATGTGCGTAAACAGTCTGGAAATGCACTACTTTCTTTAGAAGTTGGAATGAATTTTATTAATAAAATCATTAAGTCTCGTTGTCTTATACTTGCTTTCCCTGCTATTACTTCTTTTGTCAGCAGATGGCACTGTTTCTTGTCAAACAGTATAAGCTTGCCCTGAAATAAAAGTAAAAATTACAGATAACTGTGCATCGCTTGATTGATCTTTGTATCAGCATGAGCCCAATCCTCCAAATGCTTGACGTGAGTAACTTTAAGTAGCCCCCCTTTGACTAAAATTTCTTTAACTGCTAAAACCTCTGATGATTATGGTCTTCATATTATAATTACCCTGCGTAAAACAATGGACCTTTGTGTTGTATATATTTTTCACAGCATGCAATTGCTTGTCTTGTTTAGAGCAGATTCATCATCTTTATATCTTGCCCGTCCCTTCTCCCTTTCATCACAGCTGATGTTATTTATGGCTTTAATTCCTTTCTATTCTTTCCAACCAATAAAAATCTGCAAGTAGATGTACAGATTTCTGTTCAGTGCTTCTCATCCCACTGGCAATGGGCTTCAAAAGGGTTGTTCTGATTTACCTATCATGAACTTACAGAAGGGAGTTCATGAATTCATAAGGATCTGCAAAGATGACATTGAAAGTTACTGTTATACCCAGAATAATTAACATTAATAATCCATGGTTCTAACAGATTACTTTAGACATGCTGATTTGAATCATACTTCTGAATAGGTTTTAGCTAAAGTTGTGCTTCCTTACTATAGTGTGCAAACCATGTTTTGGTGCATTTTTAACTACAGTATGTTGACAAAGTCTGGTAGTCTTGTGTGTAGTAACTGAGTAGCAGAGAGTATCAAATGGTACGATATGCATATAGTAAGAGAACCAATTTTAACAAACAGGAAAAGGTGAGTACTTCAACACCTAGAATAATGAAAAAAAAGGGTATGCTAGATGTTATTGTAGCCAGAAACTACACTTATGTGCTGGACAAAATGCTAGAGAAACCATTGATAGTATACAGAATGTTTTTACTGCATATGTTGTTACAAAAGGCATTTCACATGTTAAAGTGATTCTGGCTTGCCTTATGTGAATTTATAAGGACACTAGTCAAGTCGATTAATCTCTTTTTGACATCATTGTTGCTGAATAATACAAAATTTTTATCACTTAAAGAAGTACATCTTGATAATACACTCTATATATATGTCTGCACACAATACATTAGCTTTGTACTTGATAGGTTCACTTTCTAAAGATACAAATGATAATATGCAAGTACATCAGTAAAAAACAATTTTTATTTTACTTCAATCATCCTAGTAGAATTAAGGATCTGTTTAACAGAAATAAAGGATCTTGGGATTGTTGATGGAAGCAGATGCAGTTTGATACGTCTACAAAGTTCAAACTAATAATTTGAAATATCTACAAACATCAAACATCTGCTGCTGTCATCACCAAAGGAATGCGAACTTTGATATCAAACTTCAGAGGGCACATTTTATTATGGAGAAGATAATACAATGAACCACTGCTGAATGTCCCATCTGTTTTTTTGTTGTTGTTGTTGTTGTTGCTTTGTTTTTTTGGATATTTATGCTTTAATGGTTTTCTATTGAAGTTTAGGCACAGCTAACGTGCAGTGCTCTGACTAAATTCTGGGTTGTTATCTTTAGGTGTGGATGTGGTATGTTTTCCTATTTGGGTGGTTGATTACCCCTTTCCCTCCTCCCTGTCTCCCCTTCTACACAGTAACTGTGATCTGGTTAATTCATTTTTGGGCATGTCTTGCAATTATTATTTTTAATGACTTTAATTCTCTGACTCCTGTTTTCTGTTGGAATGTTTGCATACACTAAGAATATGGCACACATTATGAAAACTTTATCTTACAAGCTTGCAAGGTATTGAATTACATAAGTTAAATGTAATAGCTTTCTAATGGTTCAAAAACAAACAAAAACCCACACCTGGTATATGCAGATATTATCATGTTGGGTTTTGCAGTAAATTTCCATCTTTAAATAAGAACTTGAATGCAGATAAGTAATAGGAGAGGATAAAGAGGAAATTTACTTCTGATGTATGGTTATAAAAACTTCAACCTGCTGGCTAAGTAAAACTGCATTTATTTATTTAACTTGAGAAAATAGCCAATGCATTTAAACTGCCCAATAAGTATGGCCTGCACAGATACCGGACAGCTTGCAAGTGCAGATGTCATTTTTTCTGTCTTGTTTGCAAGCTAGCACATCTATTTTATGAATGCATTTTATGTTCATCTTTTGAAAAAATAATATCTTCAATAAGGCTACTTAAGTAAATGTTTTGCATGCTTAAAAGTCTGCACTTCAAAGTTTTCGATTAATTTGCGATTATTTCTGTGATGTTTGCTTCACTTAATGATAATATGCTAACCTAAGGCAGATGCAGTTATTAAAGTTGAACAGTATGTTTGGTCGTGTACACGTAATTGATAGTACATTTCATATGGGGTTAAAACTGGATTTGGGGGGCTGTTGGTGTTTAAAAAACACCTTTTTGTCTTTTCCATCCTCCTTGCCTTTCCCAAGAGAGAAACCTGAGTTTGTTCTGTTTTCCTTTTCTGACTTAAATACACGATGCTTCTCAAAACAGCATGTGAGAGTTTGGAGTTGCAGCTTCTGGTTTGGATTTACTGAAACCTTGCCCTGCATGGTGTCTGGTGCTGTGTGCCTTCCAGAAATCTGGCATGCGCGTTGTCCTTGTTTGTGTTCTCAGTCTGCAGTGGAGCTGTTAATAAAGAGATTGATGATAAAGTTGTCGAAAAGAGACAGTTGGACAGGACTACTCGCCATGAGTGACAGAGGGCATGCTCTGCCTTCACAGCCAAGAACGTTGCCCCCAGCAGAGAGCTGGCCATGCCTGGACGCTGTGCCAAGACTGTTCAGTGCGTGGGGAGAGAAGAGTCTGCAGCTTCTATGAAGAATTTCTATTAGATTTTTAGCTTGCCCTCTTAAAGTAAGATTTCCTTTATTTAGGATAATCACACTTAAAAATATATATACATATAATTTGCCTTGAGTACAAATACTGTTTTAAACAGTGATATAAAGGATAATGCAGATACATTTTGATATTTATTTTTTTTTTGTGAATGATCTGGTAGTGCTTTTGAAATATTTCACAGTGGGCTGGTTCAATGAAGTGAAATGGAGATGCCTTGTTCTTAAAATCAACAGTTTTTTTAAAAATAGGGAATAAATGCATTATTCATGTATTCAGTCTAGATATTAGCTTCTGTAGGAATGTCCCTGCCAAGATGTCATAAACTTGATTCAACTCAATCACATGATTGGAATAAGAGAAGACCGGAATGATGGATGGAAGCATTCATTGTCTCAGCGACAGTTTATCATGTATAATTTTTATCCATCACCACGTAAGAAACAGAAAGACTGATAAAACATTTGATAGTTTGGGCCATCTGCTCATGCAGGATATTAGAGTTATTAGTGATTATTCCCACTGTTTCTTATCTTCATCCAGAACAGTGTGTGGATTTTCTATATGCTAATGATCCCTGTGACCACTAAAGGCGGTATCTCGTCTATGGTTACTGTTTTATTTTCCCTCTCTTTATGTAGTGAAAAAGATATTCTTGCAACCCTAAACAAAAACAATTACTTAGAAGCAGTTTCAGTAGTCTGCTTTCATGTTGTACTTTTGAATGTATTTACAGGAAGAAGATTAATCCTTTCCATCTGACCACGCTTCAAGTGTTGGTTGATTATTTTCTGTGGACAAACTGTACAAATGCCATCGTTGAATTATTGCAGGACGATTCTCCTAGGACAATCTGTTAACTAACTTTTTTTCTTAAACTGAGTTATGTAGTAGTTGACCAATGAATCCACAAATTAATGCTTTATGTGGATTCTTTGTCATTCTTTGTCATTTTGCATCATGATAGGCTGTTATTTCTCTCTTTTTAAATCACAAATTTTGAGTGTTGTATGAAAATGCTGGTTTAATTCTGGGAATTCTCCATCTTTTTTCTTTTTAAGTGTGGTGATGTAACCTGACTTGCATTTGTTTGTTCTAAAGTTGTAGGAATTGGTTTGTAGTCTCTGAAGGGTTCTGAATAAGACCTGTCTAGCCAGAAGCACACCAGATGTTCTGTCTCTACAGATAAAGTCAAACCAGCAAGCTTGATCTGGTACCATTAGGATTTTTATATATTTTTTTTAACATTAAGAATGCTTTTACATTTGATTTACTTGGTGTTTGTTACAGTCACCAAAAGTATTTGCTTTTCCTTTCTGGCCTGTTAATTTTTCAGTGCTAATATGAACATCCATGATGGGCATTTAGTTTTATTTATAATAAGGATAACCTACCTTTTGTTAATATTTGATGTTCTAATATGATAAATTTTTAGATTACCTTAAATTTATCATTTTTAACTCGTGGCTCCCAGAGGGATGTAAATCCGGCATCACTAACATTAATGAAAACAAAGCAGCGTCAAACAATTGTGAGAGTCGTCTGCTCTTGTGCATTCCACCAAGATGACAAGACATCGGGCTTTCAGCTGTAACAGCTTATTTTGGTGTTATGAGATGCTTTCTGTTTTTATAAAATAGTCATAGTTGTTTACTCCTCAGAATTAAAGCGGCAGTCGTTTCAAAGAAGCTATAATATGAATATATGAGAAAAAAAAATGTGTAATGTAGAAAAAACACAACCCCGCTGTAACTTGGGACTGTGATGTGGAGCAGTTTGTTGGAACGACTGGCTCCCAGCAAAGTCATATCTGAATTCTAATCTTGAATTATATGTAGCTACACAACCTTGACTGGGCTGTATTGACTCTTTGCTTCAACCTTGTGTACGAAATGAGATTAGTGATTATCAGACATTTCCTGAATACTGGCTGTTAACATATGAGACTTTGAGGATGTTTTGGAATTCTGATATAGAAGATGGGTTAAAATTATTCCACTGGATTTTACGTTAAGCATAAATCACACATCTCTTGAAACTCATGTGCTAACTTTCCCATCTTGGTTTTGTATCGGATATATTACCTTGCATTATCTTTGCATCCTGCTGTAAATTAATTCTCAGGATATCATATGAAAGGAGTTACCTATATGTGTTGTTAGAACAGTCTTCCAGTAGAGGAAATCAATAACAATGGGCAGTTTGGTCCTGCTTCCATTAAAGACATACTACGTACTATTTTGTCTTTTCAAAGTATTTGTATATGGTGGTTTTCCCCTAGGAAACATACAGAGATTTAGACCCTGTAAACAAAGAGAGGGAATGCAGCGATGTTTTTTGGAAGACCGCTTTCCTTTTTGTTTACCACTTCCAGCTCTTTCTAGTTGTCCAAGCTCCAATTGTTTTCATACGGAACACTGTCAGAAAATTGGGGAAGGCACTATTTGCATGAGTGAGGCTGTTGCACGACTTGCATTCTGGTTCTTCACAACAGTAAAATTGAAGGGTTTTAATTTTTAATGAAAAAAAAAATGTTTTAAAGCTCAGTTTGCATGGTAAATGAAAAGAAGAACCTTCTTGTTTCCTGTTGATGTAAAAATAATAATAAAAAAACAGTGCTTTTTGTGTAGTGTATCTGACAACATCAGAAGAAAGAGAAACACATTAGTCTTACAAAGTAGCAGAAGGCAGCGCATTGCTCCTCCCATGCACATAGCATTGCACTGAAGTGCTACCTCGATTTATGGAAGATAATCTAATGGTAGAGCAGAACCTCAGATTCACTGCCTTTCAAGAGCTACCCTGTGCAACACAGTGGAATAAAACCTGGAGGTTGCATAGACCTTTGGTAACTGATCATGAAAACTACTTCTTGACTGATTTATGTAATGCAGAAGTAAGTGTCTACACTTGTACAGGGGAATAGGATGTGTGTGTTCTACGATGATCCCATTCCCCCTCAGGTCTCCTCATCGGCTTTCTAAATAATCCTGTTATTTTAAGATAGTTCTACCCACTTTCTTCTCACTTGGGTGGCTGAACTGAGGAATCAAATACAAAACCCAGGTAGAACAATGTTACATTAATGTCTGCTGTACTGAATGCTTGCCAGTAATGCTGTGATTGCTGCCCACATCTCTTATCCAGGCCTCTTTCAAAGGCTCAGAATACGTAAGTCTTTGCCTCATATCTTCTGGTTTAGCTGTATTTTTGTTAGACAGGACAGGTCAGCATGTTCAGGATTTTCCCTTCCTGCATGAGCACATTTAAAACTAGTTTCTGAGAGGCATGTAATTAAAGGCCATGAATACAAAAGGTGTGCTAGGCTTTTGGCAGGGGTGAGAGTGAATATTATATGATACGAAGCAAACCCATAGTTGGCTGATTGGGTCCTGTCTGAGGTAGGACAAGACCTGAAAAGCAAAGTTGTGCTGCGGTATCTTCATGTTGCTTCTATAAGCCAAGGCTGCTCATCACCAGATTGGAAAGAAAATGAGAACAGGGTCTTTTGATGGGGATTCCATCAACCAAGGAATAGTTTACTGTGGATTCTGGAGTTATTCCTGACTCCTCAGTGAAGAGCTGTGACCTTGATGCTATAGCATTAAGATAGCTGTGGAGTGGAAAGCGTATTTATTTAGGCAATGGTAATGTGCTTGGCAGATAGTAAATTCAAGCTCTTTGTCATAGAACAGACAACAGAAGATGCTTCCCAGTGCCCATGGATTGAAGAATTGCAGTATATAAGAGTGTTAACTCAAACCCTGTGTATATGCTGCTGACTGCCACTGGGAATTTTTCTGTAGCATATACAACCACCCTGGAGAAGAGACTTCCAACTGTAATAATCTTCCCAATTAAACTGTGAAAGCAGTCTGATGGTCAGGTGGAATGTGACACTCAGCACAGTGATGATAGGAAACCATCACCACAATTAACATCCTGATTAAATGCAGTCTGACTTGACCTTACTATACCTTGCTTACCTCGGAAGTGCATACTGAGGATGTGGTGTCCTTGTTTAGCTGGGAAAAATAATTAACCTGAATCAGAACCAGAAAGCACATACCAGAACAATCTTTCAGAACAAAGAAAGGTTGAATGCAGGAAGCTTGTAACACATTTATCATCACCTTCCATTAATAACTGAATTTCTAATTCTTCAATTTTTTTTTTTTTCTTTTTTTTAGACCACGTAAAAGTGAGTAACTTCTTAAGTTAAAAAAAAAATGGCTTAAACAGCCTGACTCCTACCTAGACTGCAGAGAGGGCACTGTTAATTACTGGGTCTAGCACTCTGATGGCCTCCCTAAGCCCAAACTTGAAACACTGTAGATGGATAGAAGTTTTGCTAGTTAGATCTGAAACAGGGCTATGCAGCCTGGATGATGTATGTAATACACTGGATTAGGTCTAATCCTGGGGATAGGACCAAGATGTGTGCAGTGCACTTGAGTGTATGTATTCTTCTTTGTAATAGCTCCATTCATGGCTAGCATGGACGGGATGCATACTCCCTCCTTCAGTGTGTTGCATCTCATTAGCAGTCTCTTTCCGTGTAGTGTAAGAAACTCCTTTTGACCAGGGCATGTTGTTTACTTCCAAACCTGTGTACAGCTGGCATAAATCCCTCCAGGCTGTGGTCAGAGCTGGAAGCTGGCCATTAATACAGGCTTCTTCTTTGTCATGGTATAGACTTAAAGAAAAGAAAGCAGGTGCCCTCCTGGCATTTTATAAAGAGTCATTCATGAATACAAGATACTGCATTTTGCATATTAGTGTGAGTGCCAATATAAACCCAGCTGTGTGCAAAATAAAGTGAAATATGTATTTCAAAAACTAGGCCACAGCTTTTCTATGGCGCAATCTGAAAGCATTTGAATCAACTTTGCATATGCATAGCCTTTTCTTTTAAAATTATATTTTACCTTTTTTTTTTTTTTTTTTTCCCAGTGTGTTGATTTTATGACGCTTTTCCTAAGGTAATAAGACAATACCACAAGCACAAGCTAAGGGAAACACAGGCAGATGCTGCAAAACATGTCTTAAAAATGTACCTCTGCAGCAAGTTTCCATCTTCTTTTCTGATCCCAGCCTGGAGAGTTGCTTTGAGCTGGGATTCTCTTCTATGTGCAGATGGATCATAGAAAGACTTGGGTTGGAGGGGACCTCTAAGCTGCCACCCACCAGGTCAGGCTGCTCAAAGCCCCATCCACCCTGGCCTTGAGTGTCTCCAGTTATGGGGCATCCTGTGCCACACCTCACCACCCTCTGAGTGAGAGATATCTTCCTAACATCTAACCTACATCTCTCTCCTCAGAGGGAAAAGGTTGTCAGTAATGTTATTTGGAATTTTGGTACATCTAAGAACAATCTCTGCAAAGCTGAACGTTTTTAGTGCTATTTTTCTATAGCACGGGTCTAAATTAAGGTGGATTTGAGAAAGAAGATAGCATGTGGGTAATGATGCAGCAGAAAAGAAGCCTCAGGTCCATAGCAGGTTTCTCTACTTCAGCAATGGCAGACACCAGGCCCATAACATCAGGGATCTTCTTTATGCCCAGGCCTGGGCCTACCTTGCCCCTCCTTGATCCCTCTATGCAGGTAATAAACCACTTGAAGAAAATACTTGTGTAGAAATATTAAAGAATGTCTTTTGTTTGCTTGTTTAATTGCCCTGGGGAACTGGAAGAGGTCTTTTGTGTAGAATCTGGGTGTCTGCTGCCCCAGCCTCCTCTGTGGGACCTGTGGGGTTGCAGTGAGCTGCAGGTGGCTGCAGGGATACTGGGGGGTGGCTGTGGCCTGCAGGTTTCTCTCAGGGACCTGAGCCAAGGTCAGCTGAGAGAAGAAATGCATTCCTTCATCTCTCCCTGCCTGTACCCTGCTTTCTCCTCTGCGCAGGACACAGGTGAGGGATTGTTGCTGAGAAGCTGGTGGTCCGGACCTGTCCTCAGAGCCTGCCTGGGAGCAAAATGAGAACACACTCTCAGCTCCCATGTGAAGATATTCAGGGGTGTGAGACTGCACATCAGGGCCTCAAAGAGAACTGTGCTGCAGGAGCCTCTGCTATCCTTCTCAGTTTTGTAATCTAACCAGCAGATGACACTACTTTCTTTTTTGTGTGCTTCTCTGAAGTCCCATAATGGATCCATCTGCATCTACATGCGGTTAAAAAGTCTGATCTGGTGACGGCTCACTTTTCTGCAGCAAATTGTAAGTGACAGCCTGTGGCACTGATGCAACAGAGGATTTAAAAAACACATGTGCACCTGTGAAAGGAAGATGTGGGGATTAAGGTTGCACTGATAATAGATTTTAACCCAAGTAGAACTATATCTGGTTTAGTTTGATCTAGAGTGAACGCTGTTTTGTTTTGCTGGAATTCTTTGTCTGCCTCTTGTTTTCTTTTGCTAACAGGTGCTTGGTTTTAGCAATATTCCTTTGCTGTTTGGTTCTGGTAGATTTAATAGCGTAGTTACTAAATTGAGTTTAGATAGCTTATCCCGTGTATATTTAGAGATAAGAAGTTCATTTAGGGATTAGGGAATGCTTCTTGTCTATGCACCATTAAGCATAGCACATCTGCTGCTCAACTAGCAATCAGCAGAATATTGACAAAAGTTATAAAGAAATCTCTTTGTTCACTTGTACACATGTCTATATGCAAGGTTCTAGGTGCTTACCTGCCTGAACAAGTAACACTGAGAGCCATAAAGGAGATCCAGATTCATGCTGTGCTTGGGTGAAATATGAGTACGGGTTTCAGTTAGAATCTGTTTTGGAAGTGGGTTGAAAGAATCAATGATAAAGGAAAGTATCTTACAGGAAAGTAACAGATTTACCTTTTAGTTGTGTTTTCCGCTTTTGAAAGAGAAAAGGAAAGGAGTTTGTCTTCTAGCATATGGAAAGTAGCCGAATAAACAGCATGTTGTGAGAAACACGAACAACTAAAGTACAGATTTTCATGCCTTATTTTAACTGGAGAGTCAGGCCTCTAAAAGTAGCTCTCAGATTACTAGTCCAAACACAATACCACTTCCAAACAAATCTGAACAACTGTGGGCCTTAAATAATGAGGAAAAAGAATAATTCCTGGGCTGCCTGGGTGAGAAGGGGAGCAGTGCCCACATTACTGACCCTCACCAGCTGGTAACCAAACTGAGGAGGGAGTTGTAAGAGCGAACAGGAGTCATCAAGATAGTCAGCTTTCCCAGCCCTTATTCATACCGAACGTAACACTTTATATCGCAATTAATGGAAAAGCGATTAAATCTTTGAAACATGGCGATGAGCTTTTCAGACAGGCAGGTGGTTCTTCTGCAATGTCTGATTGTGGAGGAGAGATCTGCGTGTATGTGAATGCATGGGCAGCGAGACTCCTGCCGAGCCGCTCAGGGAAGATTTTCTGGGCTATTTATGTATTTTATGGCAGGCTGTTTGCTTTATACGAGGAAAAGCTGATTCATGCTGGTGTGGAAGCTGATTGTGCTGCCAAGGGGAGAGGCAAATTCTGGGTACGCGAGGATAATTAAGCAGGAGATATGTATGGCTGTAACAACATGATTCAAAAATAGGGATGTATTTTTCTAATGAGATGTTTGCAGGCAAGTGTGTAGGGCCCGACTGCAGGTGTCACTGTTACATCTAAAATAGCGCTTTGCTTTTCAACTACGGCTATCACAATGGGCTCCTCTTTTCTAGGAAAATCGCGCTTGTGAAAGTAATGTGAAATCCAGAAAATGTATAGGAAACCATAATCAGCTCCAGCTATGTGTGTGCATGTGTGTGCACGTGTGCTTAGGTGTGTGCTGAAGGTGCATGTATGTGTGTACCTGTGTGTGCATCTCCCCCACCAAAAACCAACCTAGCAGCTTCATAGTGAACTCAGATGCCTCCACAGATTAGGCTTACAACTTTTCCTCCAAGTGCTTTGGAATCCTCCCTTGCTATGGGATGGGTATTTAACTTCCACTGACCCTTAGCAAAGTCATGATGCAATCTTGAACACAGCACAGGCATTAACAGGAGGATTTGGTAGTGAGTATCTGAGATTGTTCACAACGATTTGCATTAGTGCAGTAATTCCATTCCGCTCTTTGTAAATGATTTCGTTTGGTTCTTTTTGTTTTGTTTTGCTGGGTTTTTTTTGGTTGTTTGTTTCTAAATAGTCTCTTAGTTTTCACGCAGGTGAACAGCTCTGATTTTTTCCGCTGCTGTTATTCAGATGAGTGAAGTGCTGCAAGTTTACTCTCTCTTTCCTTTATTTTTTTTCCTTCTTTTTATCTTTTTCTTACTTTCTTTGAAAGAGATTTGAAAGAAAAGTAGAGGGGATGAGAAAGAACTGAAAATGGGATTTAAAACAGCTCAGGAAAAAATGTCCCGTGTGCCTAATTTGAAACTGTAACGCACTGTTAGGAAAGTAAAGGAAAAAAGTGATTCTGAGCGTGTTTTGGAGAAGCTCCTCAACAGCTTTTTACAGAAGGAATTTTAAGAGAAGGGCAATATTCTCATTTAAGTGCCCGGCCGCACAGCCTGTTCTTCCCCACCTGGATACCGTGCCTTCAAAGCTGGTGGTTCTGTATGTGACACTGATTAGCTCACTGTTATTAACATTTATGACACTCTGTGGTTTTTCTCTTGTTGGAAGAGTTTCTTAACTAATTCCATAACGTTATGAAAAATATCCCTAATCTAGGTTGCTTTTTTCTTCTTCTTCTTTTTTCTTCTATTACACTGGTCCTGATTTTCACTTTCTAAAATGTTACAGCATGTGCCTTCATAAGGGTTGTTGCTGTTGTTGTTGTTGTTTCTTCTCAAATCCTGAGAGATGCTGATGGTAGAAAACAAACGTATGTTTGTGAGACTGAAAAACTGTCCGTCTTCAAATCAGACAATGGAGTTTTTCACTCACACAAATAATGGTGTAAGTCTCTGAACGTGCTCACCCTAATTGATTTCTGAGTGTTCGGGAGGGGTTTATACATCCCTTTTTAATTTTTTTTTTTCCTCAAAACAAAACCTAGAAATGAGAAAATATTTTGAGGTGGGAAGGAAACGGGAGGGGGGGAATGGAAAAATAAAGCAAATAAATTTTTGAATAAGAATGACCCGTGTACTGTGACCGGAGGGCAAATGCAAATGTCTGTTTTCAAACACAGACTCGTGAATTCTTATTAGGGGTTCGTGACTGTGCCTCCAAGCACATCATTACATATTCATAAGTGTGAGGAAAATAGACTCCTTCCACATTCAGGTGTGTTCAACTAAATGCTGCCCCTTTAATCTTAAAGAACAGCTCATTTGGTCTATTTTCTTCAGTTCACAAAGTGTTAAGGGAATATGAGATAAAAGATGCACACGCACAAAAAGAAAAAGAAGCAGCAATATTCCACAAAGATCTTTTTAGTGTCAACTTAAATGCACACAAATAGCAGATGATGATCTCTTTTATTGGACTAACATTTATCCAGTAATATCCACACACTTTTAAAACCATTGAGACCTCCTCTTCAGGTGTTCATTTGAATAGAAATAGCTGAATGAGTGTTTTTATAATTGATCCCCTGAGTACTGAATGTCTAGTGCTGCATAACCAACATTTTCCCATTGCTGATTTTTTTCCAAATTGCTACTCTGCAAAATTAGGATTTTGTATAGTTTTGATAAGAAAATTAACCTCCCAAATGCCAGATCCCCTTAATGTTACTTAGGAAGTGATGTGAAGGTACAACCCGAACTCTTGTTCTCAAACGGATTATTTTATCTACATGAGCAAAGAAAAATATTTCTTCCCATAAAATTATGTAGAATCTACAGCTTTTCCCCCTAAAAGGGTGCTTGTTTTGGTTGAAGAAGCTGTCACCTGCTTAATGAAATGCCTTTGCTTTCACAGCAACACAGAAACTTTGTAATATTTGTTTGCTATTGTTTGTTTTTTACACTGGGGGAAAAATCAACTTCTCTTTTTATCTTTAAAGTTACCTTTAGGAGATTTTTTCTTGCAACTTGTATTGAGTGTCACAGAAGCTGAAGTTTCCAGAGACATATCCATACACAGGATACATTTCTCTCTCTCTCTATATATATATATATAAATTTTTATTTCTTTTAATCAGAAGACATTGCAATTTTGGACTTGGAATTTAAAAAGAAATGATCGCCTGGTGAAGATACAGAGCAGCTGAAGTTTAACAGCATGCGTTACAGGTGGCTGTTCCTTCAGTGGACCCTTGAAGGAAATGGAATTCCTAATTGATATGAAATCATTTTGCTGCAGCAACACCTGAGTAGTAGAGAGAAAGGGAAGAAGATATGATAATGACTGTGTGATAAAACCGGTTAGCATTTGTGTGCCACGGTAAACACTCATGAGTATAAAGAAAATACTAGCCAGCCACTAGAGATATCCACTTATGTTCATGATACAACCACTACAAACTCTGGTTCTATCAAACTAGCATCAAGCACAAGATCCATCTTTAATTAATTTAATCCTGTAGAGCTGAGACTCATTTTATTTGTGACTGTGTAGAGAGAAATTACACTTCCATACTTGCCTTGAACTTCAACCTTATCCTTTCCTATCAGTCATATTGAATAACACAAAAGCACATGCTCTGAAATTCATGTCCTGTTTTTTCTTTTTTTTCCAAAGATTATGTAGGAAGATCTGAATGTGGCTTACTCAAAAAAATGCACAGAAAATGCTTCCACCTCCCCTCCTGCCCCTCCCCCCCCTCACCTCACTCCTCCTTCTTCAGGAGAAAAAGTGATTTCTTTTGCAGACGGGAAACAGCTTATTAAATCAAGTCTTTCTCATAATGAGAAAAATGTATATTCCGTAAGAAGGCTGAATAATTTCTTTCTTTACTGCAGGAATAGACAAACCGTGTCCTACTGAGGGTTATACCTGATGGACGTAGGGTAGTGTATTTTGCCTTTTTTCTCCCCTTTAGTAGTGTGCTTTGTGGAAATGACCCATTCTGCATGTGCAACTACAGCACGGCTCTCATTAACCTCTTCAAGATGCCATTTGGGTGCCACAGTACAGCACTGATCTAAAGAGACTCTTGGGATCAGCCCAGATCCAAGAGCTCTTGGGATCAGCCCTACCAGCGAGGATCCTCATGATGGATTCATTTCCTAAGCTCTGCTGCTCCGTATCAAGGAACAGTACAAAAAGTTATTTTAAACATTGCTTTTTCTCTAGAGAAACGTGATCAGCACTATGACCCAAGCGAGGGGAAGCTGTGATATTGCTGCACAAGGCACATGCAGAAGTTTGTAGTGTCTCTGATATGACTGTGAGGGACTGGAAAAAAACACTATGTATGTTTTGGTGGTTTGCATTTAGGATGTAAAAGAGCATCAGCTTTTATGTGAGCCTCTACATATATCCCCAGTTTTGGTTCTCATCTACAGGGATGCAAGAAGGAAAACTGTCCCACTGCCTCCCTCGCCATGACCAGCCTTGTTTCCTCTTTTGGTAGCAAAACTCCACATTAACATAGTTTGTTTTAATTTCCAGACTAAACACTAGTAAGCTTTGTAGAAAGAAGTTGTTATCGCTTCAGATTTCCCCTTATCCTTATGGTCATCTCTCAGACTCACATCACTGCCGGTTTGTTATTCTTAACAGTGATGCTGGTCTTAACAAATACTGGCTTGTATGTCTGAGAATCCCTGTGTTTAAAAGAATGATAACAGAATGTGTGGGCATACAGAAACACTGTAGTTGCACTTAAAGTATTTTGCATAAGTTACATTTCATATTGAGCCTGGAACTATCCCCAGCTTTCCTACAGGGAAGTGCAGAGAACATGGTTAATCTGGTTAAACATGGTTAAACTGACTATTTTTCTTAACTGCCAAAATCTGAGGCAAGAAGTGTCTTAGTGCAAGACATAAGAAAACAAAGCAACACTTAAATAGTTTGATCCATGGCTCTTCCTCTCAGCCTTGCCCACATTAGCTCCCACCTTCTTTGGAAGATGACTATTATGCCTGCTTCCTATTTTCCCCCTTCAATATTTCTGTTTTCTCTCACACTTAAGAGGAGAGAATAAGAGAATTAAATGTCAAGAATTATCTCATTTCAGTATGTGGGTTTTCTGTGATCTGAGCCTGCTGCCAGACTCCCATTCAGCACAGCCAAGTTCCTGTGTTTTATCACTAGCTTTATCAACAAGACCTTTGCTAATTCTTCACCGTCTACAAACATGGTGTTTTTTATTATTTTTCCTATTCAAAGACAGCACAGCAGTTCACTTTACTAGTATGAAAGAGCATTACTCTTGCCCCGGGTTCCAAAGGTTCAGCATCTTGTTGCCTTTTGCCATTCTTGGCTTGTATTAACTCATTCTGCTGCTTTCTGACTAGCTTTATTTTTCTTTAAAATTTTTACTCCACTGTTTGAGTTTCTGTCTCTTTTTTTTCTGCCTTTTACTCTGGTATAGAAGAAAGGACGGGTCTCCTATACAAACATTTCTGTCTTCCTCTGGTAATAGAATTACCCCTTGCTGTGCCTGAACAAGGGAGTTATTTCCCCCCCTTCCTCCCTATTACAAAGTCACTTCTGGCTCTGAATTCCACCTTCCACTGCTTTTATCCTGGATTATCTTTCTGATGGGCTAATAATAATAATACTTACCTGCCTCTCAGGGGTGTTGTGAAGATTAATTAGTTAATGAGCTCTAAGGACGGAAAGTGTTGCATCATTGCTAAATATTATTTTTGTTCTTATTCTGTACAAATTGAACTCATCAATATCAGTATTTCAATTACAAATCTCACCCTACCATTTTGCAATTAGGCCCACTAGATAAAATTACTCACACTACCTTCTTGTTCCTCTGGCTTATTTCTCTTTCCTCCTTTGAATAGACGTGTAGCGATCATGTATTCCTGAGAAGAAAGGGTGCATCTTTTGTTTCAGAATGTCCCCATCTTTTTTTTTTAAAAAAAAAATACTGGAGGACTCTTTTTTAATACCCCAAAGGACTCTGAGCAAAATGAAAGTTTCTATTCCTTTATTTGAAGTAAAATCTCCTTCAAAGTCCATTGCATTACTTCTTCAAAACAACCCTTCACAGAAGAGCTGTGGGAGTTCAAGAAACCAACTTGTCTCCAATATCTCTCTCTTAGTGGGTCACCATCCTGTGCTATGGCTGTGCCTTCTTTTGCCTTCTTTTAGCAGCTAGTGGGCTTATCTTTAAGCCAATGGAATCCCCCTTTGCTCCTACAGACTGCAGTGGATCTGCTGAGTGAAACACATGAGTTCCCCTTCACTATTCAGCTCCCCAGAAATCTTTCTTGCTGTGCTGCTGTTGTGGATGTTAAGGATGCACCATTATTCCTTTAGGTGAGCGTGAGGTGTTGTGATTGCCCTCTTTGCAGATCAGTTGTCAGTCAGCGTTACTACATTTTGTGTTTGCTTCCCTTTTTCATCCACGGCTCATCTTCTGTCTTTGGATGCTGCTTGGTCTTATATTCTCCTAATCAGGGTAGGTGCAGGTTGGATACTAGAAAATACATATTCTCCCAAAGATTGGTGAGGCATTGGCACAGACTGCCTAGGGAAGTGGTGGAGTCACCATCTCTGAAGACATTCAGAAAGAGTGGAGCTGTAGCACCAAGGGATGTGGGTTAGAGAGCATAGTGGGGATGGGTTGTGGTTGGACTAGATGATCTTAGAGGTCTTTTCCAACCTCAGTGATGCTATGATTCTAATGATTCTATGCTGAAAAGATATCTTGGGAATGAATGTAGATTTGCCTGGGATATCACCTAGTCCATCATTTCATCTGCTCCTGTCTTTATCTAATCTGCATCACCCTGTTTAGGAAGCATGATGACTGTTGTATAAAAATTATAGTTAACAGTGTTTACTATTACAGGTGGCAGAATTCCTAAAGCAAGCACCATCGTGCTATTGTAACCACGGCAGAGAGGCTAGAGATGCTCTGGCTTGGATATAAGGCTTCCTTGAGCTGCTCTGGTGCAGCAAGCAATGCTTGCTTGGGAGCAGCTCCAAGGTTGTAATTTCTGCACTGAGAGAAATCCACATCTTTCTTGAAATGTGTAGAAGTAAATTCATTCCCACTGCCCTGTATACATGTGTGGGAGGAGAGAGAAATTTGGAACAACCAGGGGCATACTGTCTGCTTACATCTCATGCATTCATCTTCAGACCGGGACTGCTGTCAGCCTCAGTCACTCACCCTCATTCTCATCAGAGCTGTTGCACTTCATACAAATAATTATATAGTCATTGGGTCTGAGAGAGGGAAGTGCCTACAACATTGCTTGGATTCAAGGAGGGACACGATCAGTCCAAACAGCCTACAAAATTCAACTAGCCCTGCAAGACATCTTAACTGTCCTGTCTTCTGTCTAGACCTTGGGAAGCATAATCTTTCTTTAGAGAGACGTTTGTTGGCAGATCAAGCAGAAATAATGCTGGCTGAGCTTAAGCAACAACCATATTTGATATTTTCTGCTGATTGAGCTGTCCAGTTGACTGGAAAGGGCTGACAGCAGAGAGAGCCCTGGTCTGAGCAGAGCAGCTCCCAGGCCAGCTGGCGAGGGAATGGGGCTGCGCCAGGTAATTATTGCTTAGTGCAGAGGTCGAAAGCCTCTGAGAGCCTGATGTACTAATGAAACACAAATGGGACATCTGTGTTCAGGAGTTCAGCAAAGCACAGAAAACAGAGCTCTGCCAGGAATATACGTACTACTGAATGCAAGCCCACTTTCTTGAGCTGAGGGAAGCCCACTGAAGAGGAAAGACAAGAGAATGCCTTTTGCAAAAGACCTTTTAAGTTGTGCAAACAAAGTCTTTCAGAGATTGCTCTAGACATTACAGTATTACAGAGGGGAACCAGATGCATCCTAATAGCATGATGCGAGGTAATGTGAGGATGCAAGGGAGGGTTGAGAAAGGTACTAAAAGAACAGCTGATATAAATGAGGTTACTGGGAGTCTTTACTGATGTGACTGATGTTAGATCTGATAAAACTGTGTGATACTGGAGATAACTGTGTGGGTTGCTACTACTAAATGGCTGTAGTTACAGATAAAAGGTTAGCATATCAATATTTTGTATGTGTGTGTGCATGCATGTGTGTGAGTTCTGATCTTTTTGTGCCTCACATAGCCATGACATACTGCATTTTGAAAGTACACTGGGACAAGATGGAACTATTACATGTATACATGCATATCTGTACACATCTAAGAGAGCACTGTCTGCAGAATAACTATGAAGAGAATCATGGTACAGATATTACTGATATCACACTGTCATAGTTGCATTGAAGTGGAGATGTAGGCTATGTAAAAGGATTTTAGCTTAAAGCCTGGACATGAAGGTCAGCCTCACAGTCTGGCTTGGGATTTCAGTGCTGATTTAAAGAGATCCTTTAGGTTTACCTTACCAAACCTTGATATCAACCTTGGGGTTCAAGCAGTGGTTCCCCTGTGAGCCCCTAGTCTGTAGGGCGGGAAAGCTAGACTTAGCCCTGCCTTTTTCAGCTTCCTCTTCATCTTCATCAGTGAGGAATGGGGGAAATTTAAATCAGCTGGATCTGCTTGTAGATGAGTGTCTCCTATCCACAGAGAGCCTTACTCTGTCCTTCCACCCAACACTGGTGAAGTGCCTTCAGAGCAGCAGACCTTGGTGTTAGCTGTCTTCTTCTGGAGTGAAATGGCTAATGTTTCTGATGTTGAGAGTTTTCACGTGCTTCAGGCTGTCCTTGTGCAGGTGAGTGCAGCACTTCTCTAACATTGCTGCATCAGAGCTGGGTGTGAGGTGATGTCTGAGGAGATTGTACCTAGGACCCTGTGGCTGGGAGGTGAGAACACAGCTGCTGGCACAAAGGTCTTGATTGTGAAATGTTGTGAATGAACTTTACTGGAAAGTGGTCTGTAATAAGAACATCATGTGTGATTCTTTTAGACCTTTGGGGCTGCTAGTTCTGAAGAGCTGATAGCTCCTTTTGTATTTAATGCCACCAGAGCTGAAGAATGTGAGCCTAGTTTCTTGATTATATAAAGATTACTACTGTCAACAGTAGGGTAGAGTATTTGTAGCAAAAAGAATCTGAGTTCAAATTGGCTGGTGCCATGACACTCCCTCAGGCTGTGACCCAGTCACATCTCTGCAGCCAGGCAGGAGGAGAATGCTGGGGAAATCTACAGTGCTTGGTGTTTAACAAGGGCATCCCTCCCATCCAGGAGCTGCTAATTCTCACCCATCACAGGAAGGGTTCTGTGGCTGGCTTCTGTGCAAGGCCCAGATGAGGTCTTTAGCACAGGCATCTGAAGGGAGTGCTCATAAGAACAGGGCTTTTTGCTGTGTTCTCCTGCTAACCAACAAGTTAGTTAATTAAATTCAGCATACCAATAGCTTTCTCCTCATTGTATACAGTATTCCTTCTACGCTATGTTGCCATATCCTGCTAGTTTTCCTTGTCTGAGTGCTGCAGATCTTCGCTGGCATTACTGACTTCATTTCTCAGATAGGTGAATTATGTGCATTTAAAATAAAAAATAGTTACCTGAACAAAGTTTGGGAACAAAATATCATCAATAGAAAAACAGAGAAAAAATCCACACCCACCAATAGCTGAGCAATGTATTGGGGCAGATGCTCTGCCACTGCTTTTTTAGACCTTGCTCGGATTTCTTTCCACGTTTCTCATATTACAAGTTGTTGTAATTCAAGACTTTAGGAAATGATCACTTATGCTGAGCAATGCATTTTAATCAGCTGTACTAACCTGCTTCATGCACACAGTGATCACTGATCACTGTAGCAAACTTTAGTTAATTGCATTTACGTCAGCACATAGCTGCACCTTGTCTGGAGAGGCAGCTGATAGGGATAAACCAGTGTCTACTGGACCGACTGGGAACTTATCCAAGGGAATGCTGGATTAATTGCTAAATCTGAGGAAAAAGCATTTGGGGGAGGAGAATGCGAAACTCATTTTTATTTATAGGAAGCAGTTTTAGCTTCTGGCTGTAGAGAAAACATTCAGGAGAAAAGATATAAAATATATTCACCTATTGCTGGGATCAGATCTCAACTCACTGCAGTCTGATCTAGCAGGATATATCCCTGCCCATGCAAAGGGAGAGAAAAGCATGCTCTCTAGTGAGGGAATGGGGATTGGATGGACATGGGAAGTCTGCTGCTTACTGACTATTGTGGAGTCAAAAACTGCTTAATGTTTTCTCAGTTCAGCCTAGAGATGTAGAGACCAGGAGTCACAAGATAAAATAACAATTCAACCAGTCTTATCTGCTTTCCCATCTTCCTTCATACTACATTTAGGTTCATAATTTTCTTGTTTTCCTTCTAACAAACTATTAATTTGTACTTGAAGAGAAGGTGGCACATCCTAACCAGTCCTTGGGAGTCAGAACTATCTTAATTCTGTTCATCCAAATCTCAGTCCTTCTGAATTCTTTTTCAGAATAAATAGTTAGCCTGAAAAATCTGGAGTACTGCACTGTATTTCCAGCTGGGTGGCTTTATTTAATCCACTCAGTGACTCCACAACACACAAATTAGCTCATTTAATACGAGGGAATGTAGATAAAGCTGGAATCATTTGGAATCGTTTGCCCTAACAGCTTTGGGGAAGATTGCAAAAAGAGCTAGAAACGGAGCCTAGAGAGAAGGAAAATCTGTCCAGATTGCCCAGACTGTAACCTTCAGAGGAGATTATAGACCGTGGTAACCAGATAGGAGGCTTCCCATTAGGAAATAATGCACTGGGAAATATTTTTTCTTTCTTTGACTGTTTCTCCAAGTATGGTTTCTGCTGCACCAGAAAAAAAACTTGTTAAGGATGAAAGCCTTTTGCCTAGCAAGAAAAAGATGCTTATAATGCATCTGAAAAAGGCAGTCTAGGGGTGTGAGAGCTCAGTTTGTATGAGGGGGTGATTCTTCATTGTTTTTCATGACTGCTGGGTCAGAAGAATGAGGTCTGAGCTTGTCTCACCTCACCTTCCAACTTCTAGTGTACAAAGGAGTGAGGAGGTCCAAGATCTTGGGGCTGCCAGCACTGGGGCAGGGACTGGGAGATCCCACTTGGTGATGTGGTAACTGACTATGTGTGGTGCTGCTGTGCAGTGGAACCAAATTGGCCAAAATTAACACAGAACCTCACTAACTGACAAACACCTTGGCTTTCGTCTGGATGGCAATGTGTCTGGACATGACTGCTGATGAGAGGCATCAGTGATGAAGTCCTCCCTTTTCCCCTTCTCCATCAAGCTGCCCAGGCCACCAAGCATGTAAGGTGGAAGAAGAAAGGAGATAGCTCCCTCCTACAAGTACTGCACCCAAGCCATACAGCAGCAATTCTCCTACCTGAGCAATTCAGGGGCAATGCTGTGCTCACACCAGGCTGGCCTCAGAGCTAGAGATGGACAGACAAAACACAGCCATCTCATGAGAATGACAGAGCCAAGAACTTGCTAGAAATGGTGGCAAGAGACTTGAACAGAGGCTGCAGGGGACAAGATAGAGTGGAGGTAAAATGGATGATGAGCAGCAAGGCACAAAGATGCCCTTTAGAAGGAAATGTTTTTCGACCATGAAAACGGTGAAACAGTGCAACAGGCTGGCTTTGCAGGCTGTGCTTTATCCAAGATCCAGCTGAAGAATGCCCTGAGCTGGTTTGTACTCATTGCTGACCTTGCTTGGTCTAGAGCTCTCCTGAGGTCTCTGACAGCCTGAATTATCCTCTGATCGAAAGGTAGCAGAAGAACTGGTGAGTCAGTGATGTGGCCTTTTCTTGGCAGGAGGTGCTGCTGGTAATAGGTGGCAGGGCCTCAGTGAGCTTGCTTAGTAGCACTCCTGGCTATGCTCTTGCCTATCAGAGATTGAGGATGTGGCCAACTTTGGGGTTTCCTAAAGAATAGGAGCAGTATAAGTACCAGAGATGTCAACAACCTTATGCCCATTTAATGAATGTAGTTCTAGGCTTGTTCAGTCTATGCAGAGTGCTCCATTTCTATTGAATCATCAGTTTTGCACTAAGATGGTAGGTACTGAGCTACTTTGAAACTCTGGCTGCAAATGTGTCTGTGATTACAGTAGGACTTCTGATGCTCTGAAGAACTCAAGCCTGAAGTGTGCTGGTGGGACCTAAGTGCTGCTGAAAGTAAGTCTAATGTGGCTCTGGATGCTGAGACCTTGAAAAAGTGACTCAGAGCTGTGAAAACATGTATCAGAGAACTGTGTCCTGTCTGAACTATCTGTCTTACACTCAGTGGGCTGGCATGAGTGATCACTTAACATGGAGCATGAAGCAGAGGTGGGTGATACTGCAGGAATGGAAGCCAGGGTGTGAGTGCTGATGGGGATGAAGAAAAGCCCACCTAAGCCCAGTTTTGTGCTCCAAGTAGAGAGTATGATGCAAAAGAGGCGCAGAATTAACACTCTAGTCTTAGAGGAAACTCTATGCTTTAAACGTAAATGAAAAGCAGAAAACAAACAAACAAAAATTCCCAAATAGGCTTTTAATCTTCATAAGAACAGATGATCTGT
The DNA here is from genome assembly GCF_054131305.1 of Coturnix japonica. Taxonomy (NCBI): domain Eukaryota; kingdom Metazoa; phylum Chordata; class Aves; order Galliformes; family Phasianidae; genus Coturnix; species Coturnix japonica. Next base: position 44,573,872 of record NC_140667.1, read on the forward strand.
ACTTTTCACACACACACAAAAAAAAAAAAAAAGAAAAAAGAAAAAAAAGAGACGTAGGAAACACACACACACACCTTTTAACTAGTGAGCAATTTAAAGACTAATAGGATTCATCCATAATTACATAGTTAAGTAAAATTTATGTATGAAGGAATTAACTGATTTCCCTGAGGGCAATATAAACCATAGAGACAGTGCTCTCATTTAAAAGTACCATCTCAATGTTAAAATACTTTGTCATTCTTCTGTAGCGATGGTTAGGTGCTGTGAGAGCCACATGGAAGTTTATTTACTGATCCACAGACAACTGATAACAGATCTCTGCTTTGTTTGGAATAGAAAACTTGAACAGCTTGTCTGCACCTCTCCACTCGGACATTAAATCAACATGGCTCTATTAGTGGCCCTAGGATGCCAGCTGAGCCATCTCTAAGCCTGTCACCGTGATGTCTTCATCTGTAACCAGAGCAGACGTGAGCTCCTGGCAGCTTCGGGAGGTGACAACAAATCCAATTAGCTCCTCTCCATGGCGCCACAATACTACTGTGAAACGGCCTGACAGGGAGGGTGGCTGCAATACCCCGCACAGTGGGCCATATCCTTCGTATTAAAAAAAAAGAAAAAATCTCCCAACACTTAATTGCTGGAGTGACTTTCCAGGCGGCTGCTGGAACCTTGTGCACAATCTGGTCAGAAATGTGAGCTGTCCTGGAGGGCTGGTTCATGCACAGTTTGGGGAGGGCTTTGAGAAAGGATGAAATGCTCCAAGAGGATGACTCTGTGCCAGCACTGTTGTCCTCCTTCCTCACAAGGAAAATTCAGTCTGGAAACCGTGCAGAAGCCAGTCCTTTTCTGCTCCAGTCTCACATTTCAGAGACTGGTGCCTGGAGGTGGTGTGCGCTCCATACTGTCTGTTTTGGCTGTGGTGTAAGCCAAAAGATGGAAGCAAACTTCCTGCTCCAGACTTCATCTGCTAGAATGAAAGCGTGGGGCTGTTCAGTGGTTGCAGGATTTGGAAGGAGGCAATCTAAAAGTCTTCTGGGTAAGATGGGAAGAGTTAGTCATTGCTCAAAAGCTGAGGCTGATTGAACTTAGGCAATTGTATTTAAATCCTGCTTCCTTCCTCCTGAACTAGCAGGAAGACATATTTTTGCATGTTGGTTTAAAGTTGTGAGGCATAACACATTAAGTAATTTAATTTGTTTTAGACATAAGTAATGTGATATTTCTCCATTTTCTGATCAATACTTTTACCTAACAGTGCAAGATGAATTAGATGGGAAAAACTGAACTGAATTTAGGATAGTTTCTTCCATTTTATTCTTGAAGTGATAGTCTAATAGAGGCCTTCGGAGAAACCTGAGCATCTCTGCTGCTAAAGGATTGTATATTTGAGATGCAAGAATGCTTTCAAAATCAGTGTGTAGGTGTTCCCCAACCCCATTTATGTAGGGAAATTCTGTCTCTTCTAATGTTGGAAGCTATTAGGAATCTTTGTAATCATACCCTGCTCTCAGGGAGATGCCTGAAATTAGTGACTAGCTTGATTTCTCTGTTTTCAGTGGTGTTAGGCTGGTGTTACATCAGACACCTCTCACAGTATACATTCTGTTTTCCTAGTAGAAAGGATGTGCCTTCTTGCACATTGTGAATCTGTGTGAATGTGTAATGTTAACAGAACTAGCTTACAGAATGACTATGAAACTAAGGCACCAGCAACGTGACAGCAAACTGTTGCATTGCTGCATGTCTACAGACTTGTTTGAATGGAGAATCTTCATTCCTCTGAGGAGAGAATGTCTTAGACCTGGGCAGAAGACAGTAGGAATCTGGAGTCTGGATTTGCCTCATGTATGCTTTTACTGGTGATGGGAGTGATGAGAGAAAAACAACTGAAAAAAAAAACCTGCAGAAGTGGTGCTAGGAAGAAGCACAGTATTACTGCTTCCAGCAGCTTAAATGCAGATTCTTTAACTGTTTCCCCTGATGCTCAACTTTCGTACTTCAAAAATGCAGTGAGATCTGGGAATGCTAGATGACTAGCGCTAGTCATGATTACTGAGGATGGATTTCTCTAGGGAGAGCATATTGCAGCAGTGTTTGCCTCCCAGAGCCAAGCACACGCTGCAGTCAATGGGCAGCAGTTGGCAGGCCACCTATCCCTTGTCAGGAAGCCAGTTGTACTGTTGTCTCCTGCCACATCCCTCAGGAATACCTGTGGGCACTGGCAGGCACACAGCTAATGAGAGAAAGGTAAAAAGGTGTAACTGCGATGAAACAAAAGACTTTAAAATATTTTTTCTTCTTTTTCTTTTTCCTGTAACAGAAGCAGCTTGTTGCGAATATACATTGTTAAATCAAACTCATTCCAGATTAATTGGGCACAGTATCTAGGCATGTGGCTGCTTTACAGAGCAACCAAACACTTTGTGAGCTTTGGAACTTATGGACTGGTTTTGGAAACCAATCGAGTGCTGCCAGACCCAATTATTTTCAGCAACATCTTTCTGCGACCAAATTGTGGCATTGTGGACTTTGGCCTGCTTGGTAAATGCTACTCACTGATGGGCACAGTCCAGACTGAGGGCCTTCAAACGAGACTGCAGAGCACAGAGAGAAAGGATACATACACTGATCATTTGCAAGAGGCTTTGTCTTAACCAGCAATTAGCAGTGGCAGTGGTTGAGCCTGAGTTTTATTTAAAACTAATTACACAGGTGGCTCCAAAAGTAACGCCTCCTATTTATTTCCATGGAAACTACAACAGATACAAAGAGGACAATAACATTGTTTGATAGAGCAGTTTCCCAGCTACAAAACTGTTTTTCAGCCTAGTCATTATCATTAGCTCTGCATTTTCTCCAGTGATGAACAAGAGCCTGTATGCTGCACATGTAAAAATCTGCACCAGTGGGGGTGACCCACAGTTTCACAGCTGCTATGATGGCATCACTGCTAGCAAAATGTTGCCCATACATCTTTCATCAGCCTGAATAGAAGGAAATCAGAAGGTGCCTAATCCAGACTGTATCATCGGTGTAGTAGGACAGTCCAGCCAGGATTGGCAGTGTGCTCCAAGGTCTTCACGTACGGTATCTTGTGTTATCATGTTGCAAGAGAAAGGCTCTTCTTGGGCCTGACTCTGGAAGTTCAAGCCTCCATGAATTTGTTTGGTTTTACTTTTGGCAACTGAGTCTTGCTTTGCCAGTTTAGGGAGAATGAAGAACTGGCCATAAAATGAAACTTGGAGAGTGCTACTTCCGTATTAGTCACCACAGAAGTTTTTATTGAGTCCTCATCCCCACCCCTCCCAAAAAGTTACACACTCCTAACTTGCTTACAGATAATATTGTGCCAAACATCAAGACTTGCTGCCTCAGCATGCAATGAGAGCTTGCCTCGACACATTTGCAACAGGCAAAAGAATATATTTCTCTGTTGTTCATCATCTCCCAAACATTGTTTTTATGAAGATCATGAAAAAAAAAACAACAGTGGGCTTTAATACTCACCAAATTTTAAGAATCTGTCTAATGTAACTGGACACTGGAAATGGCACTGAGATTTCAGAGACTTGAAATACATGGACAAGAGAAAGACCAGATATGATCTATTTGAGAAGAATAGGCTTTGGTAGAGTGACAGCAGAGAGATTTAAAGAGCAGGACTGAAGTGGAGAAGTAATTTGAGTGGGCTAGGAATGGAGGAGATATCTTATTTGACAACTGAAAGTGATAAAAGGACATGAGGAGGAGGAGAAAGAGGAAGCATAAGACAGTTTGATTCTAAGGCTGGTATGGCAGGGAAGAAAAGTTCCGCTTCCCAGAGTTTTTATGCCAGTTTATAACATTGGCTATATGGTGCCCTCCAGTCCTCTTCTCTAGCTGACCAATCTGAATGCACATACTAAAAACTCCACCTTTTTGCCGTTCTCTGGTTAGTGGTAAATACTGGTTACAATATGCCAAATATTTTAATTCTGTTGAACTTGTATCAAGCAAAACATATGACTTGATTTATTAGAAAACTTTGGGAAACATTACCTGTTAGACTATCACAGGAGCTGAAAAACACATACTGAGATACATACTCTAAAAGGGAACTTCAATGAGAAATGCTTAATTAGGTGAGGAGTTCTCTGAGGCTTTGCTCTACAATGATTTGATGGCAAAGTGAGTGTGGTTTTTTTTTTCAAGGAAAACTTTTATCAGCTCTTGTAATCAAGACAAAATTTGCCCCCATCTTGAAGGAAGGTTTCCTAAACGTAGTTGTTCTCTTCTTCTTTGTGGGATGTGGCTTTCTGAAATCATTGAGATGTATTCTGGGTGAGGACAGTTGCATAGTCAAACCTCTGTTGTAATTTTAAAGCTGCTAACCAGAATAATATGCCTGCTGAGCATTCCCAACCCATTCAAAGGTTGGAGAGGCATCTCACAAGAGCTGGCATTAGACAAACAGCTCCCTTGGTAGGCAGAGGGCCTGTTCTGAAAGCCTTAGCAAGCCTTTATATAAAATCAAATGGATTTTGTAGACTTACTCTCTCTGCATAAAGTTTTTCAACATGTCAGTGATAATGGCTTCTGTTGAGAGCAGAGGGTCATACATGTGGTCGTGTGAAAAGACTTACATCTCACTATGTGATTAACTGTCTTTCATTTGAATAGAAATCAACCATTTTAGAAGGTATGATTTTAGAGTCTCCTCAGCTGTCTTCTATCTTTGTCTCCTAGTTACTCTATAGTTTAAGCTTTTAAAATAACTATTCTGAAATGGGACTCCTGGAAAAGTATAATGTTGTTATGAAGAAAATAGCTAGCAAAGATGGTGTTAGAGCCAAGACAATTTCCCCTTGGTTTTTGGCCAAACCCTCTAGTGCTTAAGTATATGCCATCTGCCTTTTTCCTCTATGGTACTGCAACTTCTCATAGGCCTAAGGGCTCCTCTAGGCAATAAAAAATAATTGCACCAAAAATTATTATTTGAATCACAGCGCTAAGTTTCGCTCAGGACAATAACTTCACAAAATTCTCATTTTTCTTGTTCTCTTCTGCTCAGACTTGTTTTATGAGCTACATGTCATGTTTCCATGGCTTGTAATAATGCTGTTGTTGAACACTTGCATTATGATAGTGCTCAGGAGTCCAGTCATGGACCTAACTGTTTTAGGGGCTAATCACAGCATTAAATCTAGTTTTTGTTGGGCAGGTAGCAAACAGAGTAATTAGAACATCACTCACTAATCTTTCTTCCTAATATCAGTGATTATTCAGACTAATGTCCAAAACAATTTTGCACACAAAATACTATCTGCTTGTCCCATGATGGAGTTAGGATATAGGATAATTTAAGATGCATGAATGGAGCAATGGAGAGAACTTCATCTCCCAGTGACTGCTGGGGAAGGAGCATGTGTCTTGCTCTCTGTGTTTTCATGAAGTTAGCTGGGTTTAGAGAGGCTTTATTTTCAGTCCAGAAGCTTTGCAGCTCCTGGCAGTTCTGGAAACAAGCTCAATCAGGATTCAGACTTAGGCCTCTTACCTGGGGCTACTCAGCATTGTTTCCGAACTGACAAGCTATTTTGTAGGTGACTTCTAAACATGCAAAGAAAATTAAACAATTCCTTTGAATATCCTTAGCCAGAAGAGCAGCTCAGAGGGTTATTGAATTTTATTTATTTATTTATTTTGAGTGCACAGTTCTTGTTTATTTGAATGCTGCATCAAAGCTATGAGAAAAGGCCATGGTGCCTTTGATTGGATTGGAATTTTCTGCGGCAGCATTGGCCAAAGGCGGCCCATCCTCTTGCAGGCTCCCACACGTGACCCAGTGGGGAATGGGGGAGGGGGAAAACCTGACAGACAAGCAGACAGATCAAACACGACACTTCAAAGGGAAGAAAAAATGCAAGAATGAAGCAATCCGGCACTACAGTCCCTCAATGCTAAGAAACAAAGCAGACAACCCTCTACACATGGCCATTCCTGCCGTCCAGAGACTGAGGCTGTATAGATGAGATCTTACCGAAAGCACTAGGGAGTGGTCTCTAGTGACTACATGACCAGTTATTGCACTATCCGTGCTCAGACACTCTGAGGGGCTAATTAGTGCTTTTAATATGTAAATCAGAGCCTGAACAGATTAAATCTAGGGGAAAAAAAAATAACCCAGCTGGCGAATATGTTGTTTTAATTATTGCTCTAAAGAAAATATGGACATGGCTGAAGATGATGACAGAGAAGACCAGCTAACACTAGCTTTAAGAAGTTGTCACTGTTCATAGAAAACCAGCAGGATAAACTCCTTCCAGCCTTGGGTCTTCCAACCCAATCAAGGAAGTTTTCAAAATCATCTTAGTTTTACTTCTAAGTATACGTATGTTCAATGGTTTAGCCAGTATTTCATCTTGCTGGGTATTGTTTAAACATGGAGAACGAGCTCCACAGAGGCTATTATTATTATTATCATGCTGCATGCTACTCTGTAGAGATGGACGTCTGTAATCTGTTTACTTCCAGGTTAGCTCGAACCTTTTCTATTAAAAGGAGACATAATTTGGATAGAAATAAATGCTACTTTCCCAAGTGGAGTTTGACCTACATCAGAAGAGAGGGAAAAACAGCTAGGATGGGTGGAAAAGAGAGATTAAGATGAACTGAAAGAGAGAATGAGGAAGACTCTATGGAAAGGGACAGATTGGATAATTGTCTGTGTTAGGTATAAAAAGCTATAAGCAGGAAAGAGGCTATTAACTTCTACTGAGCTGTGTCCACCAGTACTGGGATGAAATAATTTGCGCAGCAAGCCTGTACTTCAATCCTCTCTGCCAAGCATGAGTTAAGAGGAGGAAGTTTGCTTTCCAAGAAAAAACTTTTCAGAAAGGAGGGCATCTGTATGCCTCAAAGGCCTTGTGTTATTCAAGTCAGAGCTGCCTTCCAACCTGCCTGAAGGAATTCAGAACAACTTTTCTCTGTCTGTTGCTGAGGCTCTTTTGCAGCCTCTAGTGAAGAACATTTTGCTATGGTTCAATTTTTAGCTTCTGTCGGTATTGAAACTCTGAACTGTTTTCCATAGAGCAAGGGAATAGAAGGTAATTATGTTTCCTTTGAACATTCATGCCCTTTTATCTGTGTCCTGCTGCACACCTGTCTGTCTGTCTCCCCATTTATCTGTGTACTACAATTAAGGATTGGAAGTTGCATGAGAGGCAAGTTCCTTTTCCCATTCTTTTTCTCTCACTGTTTGCTTGCAACAGATAATTAAAATGTCTTCTGTTGTTCTCCCAGTATACATATAGAGATACATGAACATATTCTTATGTATCTCAATATATTTATTTAGTCACAGGATCAAATACAGACTCCTTCAATAAAAGAAGTTACCATGCGCTCCTGATCAACTGTAAGAATTAAGCAGACTGACCTGATTTGCCTATGATATAAATATAGTTTTTGTAATGCTATTTAAAAAGTGCACAGTTTTATTCTAATTTCACCTTTTACTCATGTTCTTCCCTCCTTCTCAGCCTTGCTGCTGCACTGTTATTGCTGTAAGAGGCAATTGTGCCTCACCTAAAAACCTCTTCCCTCCTCCTTGAGACTTGAACTCAAATAACAGTGACTATGGGGTGTGATCTTCCTAATGATAGCTCCTCCTTTGTAAATCAAGAATGACTTCAGTGAACAAATCTGAACACACATCAGCCCATGTTAACCTCTCTGCTTAAGTCCTAGTGTTCCTTGAAGGAATTTCTATATGGTTTGGTGGCTAAAAAGCTGGCCAGTGCTGTTGGTTAAAGACCTGATGCCTTGCTACATGGATACTTTCACTTAGTGTGTGGACTTTGGACTTTCTGTACACATTTTCAGTATACGCTAGTGTGTGTATACATATATGTATATGTATATATATTTCCCTCTGCTAGGAAAATATCTGAGTGTAGAAATTTGAATGATGTGTTTATTTGATGAGGTTGTTCCGGGCCTTTTAGCACTGACATTGTACTGCAATAAAAGCATCAAGGATGTGTAAGCCCTCCTCCTATTTTAAAACTTAGAAAAAATGTCAGAATTTGCTGTTATTTTGCCTGGGAAAATGCATGGTGAACATTGCTGGGTGACCATTTTGTATTTGCACCTCTTCATATCAATATCCTAATACTCTCAATTTACCTCAAGACCTCTCAGGTAGACTTATTTGCCTTGAGCTGAAAGTTACCAAGGGAACTCCGTTCCCATCTGTGCACTGCAGAAGTGTAGGATAATCACCAAACTTGTCCTTTCTTCAAGGAGAGCTAGAAATACTGGTGAAGTTTTGCTTCTGGTCAAACTTCTTGGAACCTGGACTTAGGAATGAGAGCTGCTGTATCACAAGGCTGGGATGCATCCTTTGGAAGATCACTAGATTCAGTTGTATCTCGGGCTGAAGCCATGGTCTTGTACATTCCATCTCTTTGGTACACTATTTGCACAGTGATCAGTGTTCCCTACTTTGAGCTTTAGATAGTGCATTCCTTCCAGCAAAGCCAGCATCTCTATTTGATGTTGCTGGATGTTTTTGGCTTGGTATGATAGTTCGGGGCATTACCTAATTTGTTTGACCATTACGCAAGGTAGATAATTTCCCGTCAGCTTGTTATTTTGTGTCTTCCTGCAAGAACAGAGCAGACTGGAAGCCTGCAGATGTATCCATTGTGCCTGATTTTTGCCAAGAGTCTTTCGGATTGAATGGAGTCTGAATGAAGAAATAATGGCCAGTTCTGCAGGAGGTTGTCCTGGGATTCACTACACCGCAGAAGTATTTTTGAATTGTTTTTGTCAATGTTTTGCATTCCTGTAATTCATAAACAGATACAAGCTGCTGAAGCAGCCAGTCCTCTGTCATTTACCTGTAGCTAAAAATAATTGCTAGAAATGATATTTTGCTGATATTTCAAATCCACAAATGCAACCGAATTAATTTGCTCTAGACATTTTCAATTTTAGTGTCTGTATACATATATATAAAACATAGCCACATCCATATTTATAAGTATGAAAATGAATATATTTTATACCTAGCAATATCCCCACGTACCTATTGACTTGTCATTGGGAAATACACACAGGACTCGGCAGGAAGAAATAAAAGCAGCAAAGTTGATATCCTGGGGTCTGCTACCCTCACGGATAGTTACGTGTTGAGGAAAGTCCTGACAGGGTGTGTGTCCTTCAGCAGTTCAGCTCAGGTGTTAGATGTACTATAGGACAGTCCTACCCTGTGCACACAGGGATGCTGCTCCCATCCTATGTGACACAGGTGATACCCAGAAACAGGCTGCAGGGTTCAGACTGATAGACTATTTGACTCTCAGAATTATGCCCCACATAATTAAAAGTGCGGTCTGTTGAAAGCCAGGGATATTCTGGCAAATAATGCCATGACAGAAAAAAAATGTGTCTGAGCACTCACTTTCTTCCTCCAAATGTTTCCACTACAAAGACAGACATTTCATTAGATGGAAACATAATTTTAATGAATGAGGAAATGCGTTCAGCCATCTAGGGCAATGTGATGTGTATCTCTGTGTTTGGATAAATCTATGTGCAAACACACTGATAAGATGGGTCTTTTCTCTTACGCTGGGGGATGTATAATACTTCCTAGGAATTGTATATAAATATTTTTTGCTTGTATTACGAAAGCGTAGAAAGCATCAATGTATCTCTGGCTGAGGACTATTTCATGCTCTACGATAGCCATGTATCTGCAGGCAGAGATAAGCTGAGATTTCCCATTTTCCTCTACAAAATTAGCGATCTAAAAGCACAATAAAACCATCACCTTGTGTCACCGGTGGGGACAGTGGGAAGCATTTAGTTAAGAAATGATAAAATAAGAAGTATTAATGGGGAAAAACATTAAATGTTGTAGGGGGGAGATTCTCTGCACAGTTTTTTTTTAACTTGAAAACAGTTTTGAGAGAAAGGGAAGTGCCTTAAATTTTGTGGAAAGGAAATTAATGCAGCAACAAAAGGAAGGTCCAATAGCCAGCAACAATTGGAAACTGATATTTGCAGCTAAACTGGCAAAAAAAAAAAAAAAAAAAAAAAAGGGGGGTAGTTTAGGGGAATCTCCCTGGTCCTTTTCATTGAGTACTTTTAGATTGCTATTTTCTGTCTGCAAAAAAATACACTTGGTAACAGGACTCATTTGCAGGTAATAATTTACAGGGGTTCTCTTGGCACTGTTTTCTGTGAGACCGATTTTAATGCGAAAGCATAACCAGTTAAATATTTTTTTTTGCAAATTTTGTAATCTGTTTTGTTGTTGTTATTATTATTATTATTTTTTTTTAAACCCAGAACAAAACTGCTTTTCTTCCCTGCTATGGGGCTTTGCAGCATAATTAGGGGGAAAATTCCCTTCCCTGATGCAGAATGCTCTCAGAAGGTAACATGGGGCTCTCCCGCTTTCCTCAGCCTTTCAGAGGCCCAACACGCTCTGAACTTTGCACAAAGCCCAGCCCCAGGAACAAAGCCCACCACCACCACTGGGAAGTGGTATTAGCCCTTCCTGCAGCCTTCCCACTGTGGATGCATGCACAATTCCCGGATAAATGCACCTTTTAAACTATATTAATGTAAAAGTTTTATTTGAAAGATGCCAGCTGTGGTCCTAGCCCAGGTTTATTCATGTGGGACATTTACTGGGTCAACTTAATACTTGACTACTGCTTATTATCCCATCAGTCTTCGGGGACAACCCATGATCTAATTGCCCGGCATTTATGTTGCCCTGGCAACTATAAATACAGAGTAATAATCCTTAAAGGGGCAGTGTAGAATTTCATGCCCCTGCAGTGAAGTACACTTCATTTCCCAGAGCACCCTGTGTTTTTTAATTCAGTGAATAAAAATGTGTAATGAATAATTAATTATGTGCTTGGAGGCACAATAGCTGCCTACTTTTGAATATTCATCAGTGACATTATTAATTCACTAGAAATCCCAAGGAGCAGTGGGATAGGCTTTTAGCCTAGCTGGAGGACTTACAGATAATACTCTGCAACGCGAACAAACTTTTTTTAAGCAGACTTTTCTTTGGTAGAGTTTTTTTTAAATTTAATTTACATCTTAATAAAATAATAATAATAAAAAGTTCTGTGTTGGCTGCCACCAAGCTGCAGTGAGCAATAGCTGACCGCAGCTGGCTGAGTGCAGTGAGCTGAGGTATCTCTGCCCCACTGCCCATCCTTTGCTGCATGACCAGGAGAACAGAGGGAGAAAAACCTGAGGGGCCCTTTCAATAAGCTTTTGGAAAGAAAGAGGATGGACATTCATTATTTGTGATTGGCCTCTTTTTCCCAGGTAACAGCAATAGGATGAGAGGGAATGTCCTCATGTTGTGCCAGGGAAGGTTTAGATTGGGTATTAAGAAGAACTTCTTGTAAAGAGAGATGAGATAATGGAACAGGCTGCTCAGGGAGGTGGTAGAGTCTCCATCCCTAGAAGTGTTCAAGAAAAGGGTAGATGTGGCACTGGGGGACACGATCTAGAGCAGTCACAGGCATAGGTCAATGGTTGGACTAGATGATCCTATTGGTTTTTCCAACCTGAATGATTATATGATTCACTTCTTGTAATGCATCTAATTAACTGATGAAAAAACATCTTATTTGTCTGTCAAACAAAAGAAAACACCTGAAATCTTACCTATGGTGAATAACTTGTTGTCAGACCCTACCTGTGAGTCTTTTCTGGAGGTAGGAGTGGGACTTTCCATGTGACCACATTAGGTTAGCGATGCCGTTCCATTTACAGCAGGAGACAAATGCCAGCTGAAGACTGGAGTAAAGAAATAAACCCCATCACTTTCTTGACAGAAAAGAAGTGGAATGATTAGAAAGAAATCTGAGGCCTTCTTGTGAAGTTTTCCTTCTTTCCCTATCTGATTTGCAATGCCAATGCTGTTTCAGTGCAGTCTCTTTTCACTGCTGATACCTAAGGCCAGATTCTGTGCTGACACGATTTCTTTGACTTGAGAGAGAATTTGATCTTCAGCGCTTTGGGCCAAACCTTGCAGAGCCCTCTCTCCACAAACAGCCCACCTTAGGGTCTTGTTGGGAATTTTGCTTCTGAGGAATTTTTAGATGAAAATGTTGTTTCTGCAGAGATCAAAATTCATGGTTACAGTCACTTGAAGTCCTATAAGACACTGCAGTATCAGAAGAAAATGTAGTTTATTCCTTGAACCAGTCCAACAAACCTAAAATATCTGTAAAAGTATTCCTTTTCCCTCTCCCTCTTGAGGCTGCTACTCAGCTGTAGCTCCTGTTGGAATATTTGCAGGCCTTGCTTTTTGTTGGTGAAAGAATAGAACTTTTAAATCCTTCACAAGGCAGATCTGGGCTGATAAATCACAGAGACATTTTTAAAAGTGAGACTATAATCCACTGAGGTTCCTAATGGGAAGAAATCATTATGCCTAATTAAATTGAAAGTAGCTCAATTTGGGTAAAGCTGGCAAAAACAGAACTTACTTAAAGCATATGCTTGTCATAAGTCATATTTAAGCTACCTGCGAGGTAGTAGGGTCTTTCCCATAAAAAAATGAAATCGTTAGTTTGTTTCCTTTCAAATCCTCCTTCTCTCTTCTCCATAAATGATGAACCTGCTGGCATGTGGGGAGCTGCACCTGGAATCCAGCAGTGGCCTCATCTTTTTCTCTTCTGTTCCAGCAGCACCAGAACAGTGCACAGCTTGGATCAATCTTGATTCTCTGCAGAACTTGCTAACCATGTTGTGATGGGAAATAGTTGTTGCTGCATACTCTGGTTAATGCAATGTAAAACTGACTGGCAGTTGTAGTTGCTTGCTTTGCTTGTAGGTAAAAAGGATATTTATTCCTTTAAAAGCCAAAACACTATTTAGCAACATTTTTTATAGCTGAAATATTTGTGGACTTTGTTTTCCTGTGCAGCCATGGTGGTGTGTACAGCTTTAACAACAGAACAGATACCATCCAGCTTGGTCACAGGTTAAACAACAGTCATTTTGCTCAGCAATTCAAACTTTCATTACAATTTGTAATGCAGTAGAGCACTTGGGCTATGTAGTCATTTATTGCAGTGATTTGCATTAAAGAGGGTGTCATTGTATTACCTCTTAGCTTTGGCTGAGATTAGAAGTAATATCTACATTTATCTTTCACTCCTAGGAGTATAAAATTGTGCTAATAATAACAATAATAAAGCTAGTTCCTAAAAGCAAGTGAACTCCACACAGCTTTCTCCCACTTTTTTTTTTCCCTTTTTTTTCCCATCTACTCAAGTGGGGGAGTAGAAGAATCATGAATAATAAATATGGAGATAAGAGAACTGAAACTGGGAAATCAATTTACTGCAAAATATTTGCATATTTTATTAAAAGAAACTGTGCATAAACCCCACAACAGGGTGGAATGATTTATATTTTGATTTGATTTGTATACATTATACCTCTGGGAGAACCGATGCAACTTAGTCATCCCTGCAGGACTTTTTCAGCCAGGGTTTTGTTGTTGTTGTTGTTTTGTTACAAATATCTCAGACAAGGGAGCAGTAGGTCCCAGTAGAAATTTTAAGTCAGTTTGATGCTATGTGGTATTTTCGGAAGCTCACGTGTTCAAGTATCCAGGAGTGCTCTTAGCAAATGCCCAGTTCCCTTGGGTGCTAGTCTGAATAACCTCTGGGGTTCTCCTAAACTGCAATTCAGGTCAGAAGGCTTTCAGCTCTCACTTGTTAAGAAAGCTACCTCATTCAATGCGGGCTCTTCTTATAGGGTCTGTGATTATAAATGCAGATCATTAGCATAAAGGAGTGTGCTTATATTCTGATTAGCAACGTCTGAATTGGTGAGCAACCTGTCTAATACCACAACACCTGGCTGTTCAATGCATGCTCAAGGTGTCCTGGTCAGAGGGTGCTGGGTGCAAAAGCAAGCTATGGTTTAATGAAAGAGTTGCATTCTGTCTTTGTTGGGCAAAAATAGATCAGGTGTATATACATACATCTACATGTATATGCTTTTCAAGCACATATCAGATTTCAAATAGCTGCTTAAGCAAGCACGGCCAAATTCCATTCATGTCCATGAAGTCAGGGAGTTCACATCAGGAAATGAGTGGTAATATTTCAAGAGCAGCTTGAAGTCTTCTCATGTATCTGTACCAGCAGTGATGATATTTCTAGCAGCTTCCAGGGGTCCGGAATTGAGACCAGTGAGAACACAAAAATAATTCCAGGCTAATTTTTACTCTTTATTGCTCCGACTTTGCTGTTTATGGGATCCCTAAAATACGTATATGTGCTCTAAGAAGTTTCTTAACTGTGTATTGAATATTTTACTCCTGAAGATCAGAGCGGTTTCCATGTGGGCACTGTATAAGTGAAAAGTGACATGTTTATCAATATGAAAATATGCTTTATCACATACCACATGAGTGAATGAGCAGTGAAATTCAGAAAAGCTCCACAAATAATCTTCGCCGTATATCCACTTTATTCAATTTACTTCATGCGACTTCTGAATGTAATTTGTGTTTTCTGAAAGTTGTCAGTGATGTACTTTTGTAAATAGGTGCAGGCGATTTGGTGAGGGGTATTTCCTAAGTACAAAATACAATCATCGCTATCACTGTACATTTGAAAAAATGGATTATTGGTGTGTTTGGTAAGTTACGTAATTCATCATTTTCCTCACCCCTGATGCATTGCATAGCATCTCTTGTCTCAGCAGGACCTTTAAAGGTTAATGTAGTCCTCTCCCCTGCATTGTGATAGGATTAATTTAATGATTTACTGATCCACTCATCAAAATAACTGCTCCTATCTATAGTTGTCTGTGTATTTCAGATCTTTCTATCTTTACCTGCTTCATACTCATTCCATGTATAAATTAAGGGAAAGTATCTAAGGCCTTGAGTGGTAGCAGAGAGCTGCTTTAATGGGATCAGATCAGGCAACCTGAAACTAGATTGTGTTAGAGACAGAATCCTGGAGAAAGCCAATCCATTGATAGAATTCTTGCACACATGGCAGAAGTAAGCATCCCTTACCAAGTATCATACCACATAAGTCCCTTGGTAGAAGGAATACCTCATTTTGTCCTATTGGGGTATACGTGGGACTGGGCAGCGACTGCTGGGGAAGTAAGTTAGGGACTTTGGCATGTGAATCAGCTTGTAACAGATAACTGCTCTACATATGGAACACAAGGGGTGTTTTTATCTTGAGTCTACAAACAACAAGCATCAGTAGGGATTCTTGTATATGCACAAGTTTAAAGATGATTCTTTACCATTAAGAGTGTTTTGAATATCCAGCTGGAGTCTACTTTGAATGTGAGACAGCATTCACTTCAAATGGATTTCAACATGTCAAAGAAACTCATGACATCTGTTAATACAAATTTTGTAGTGGGCAGGGATGGACTTCTGCTGTGTTTCTGTGTGCATACTGATGGTTCTATTGTGTTTCAGTTTTCTTCTTGTTAGGACAAAAGTTTAGGGATTGTGGATATTTGGGCACTCTTACACTCTTATGGAGACGGTGGTTTCAGTCCCTGCTAACCACAGAAGTATAATGCAAAATTACTTTTCCTTTGTGCCTATGCAGCTACTCTCTCCTGCAGAGAATGTCAGGCCCTGCTCTGCTGGTTAAAGAACATTTTGCTGCCTCTGCTATTTACTCCTTTCAGCAGCTATTGTAGGCTGAACTCTCAACTCTTTTTACAGAGGAGTCGTGATGCCAGAGTACATGGTTCTCAGGGTGGTATGGGTATGAGCAGTATGTTTCTTTCTTCTGGTCTGACTTTGACTAACACACACTTATTCTAGTAATCGTTATTTTTGGTACCTCTGACACAATGCAGACAGTGAGTATTTTAAGAGAGGATAGTGAAAGTGGGTGAGAAATGATCCTGAAAAATTAGGATAATGCTGTTGCCAAAAGAGACTTTTGGATACAGGGGGTCTGGGTTTCAACTCTAAGGTTGATATTAGAGCACTGGTGATTCCAGCACAAAAATATTCTATCATTTAGACTCTGTTCTTGATGTCACAGTAACAAGTTCCATATTTTCACTTCTGATTTGGTGCCTTGCAGCACCACATCTATTTTCTGCTATTAATGAGTTGACGGCTTGAAAACTTACTCTCAGTTACAGTGCAGCCTTTGATTTCACAAAACTCCTCCAAATGCCTCCAGCTAATTGTGTTTTCTATAACAAATTGTTGAAAAAATCTTGGCTTAGCTGCATTTGCTTCAATTTGATTTAATTAATGTGTTTTAAAAGCACTATCCCGAACAGCCTGGACTGCAGGATTGCTTATGTTATTTGCAGGACACAGCAGAGAGGACTGACCCAGAATTTACAACCTTCTTGCACACAATCTATCACATCACAATGCCATTACTTAAAATAATGGCGTCCTCTTGCCTCATACAAAATGATTTTTGCAGCTGTGAAGACTTTGACTAATAGGGAGTTTTTTATCACACAAAAAGCAGGACTGAACATTGGTGGCGTGTTTGCAAGCTTGACTGATTTACAGAGGTCAGCCTCTATTACAGGTGGATTACAAAGCTCTGGAGCTGGCACTCTTTCCCAGTCACAGGACTCTTTAAAGTAGTTTTGTACCAATATTGGCTATTCCATGCATTTATGTGTTCTGCTTTGAATCATGTTTATACTCCTTGAATTTACTCATTCTTGCTCTTGTTACTGAAGAACCTGATGCCACCACAGCCAATCTTTTCTGCCTTTCCCTACCTACCTACCCAGCCCTTCTACATTAAGTAATTCTGGTAGGAGATAAAATAGCAGTTGAGTTTTTATGATAAATTGTGTATGGTCTGTAATTCTCCACCAGAGCTTCAAGGCACAGAAATGTCATAATGTGGAATTCACAGATTAGTGTTATCTGATAATATATGTGATCTGCTGGACAATGTGGTATCACACTTTAGAGATATGAAATTTGCTTGCTAGGAGTAAGAAAAAGCCTTCAGTCTGGGGCACAGAGCTGATATTTATAGCCTAATTTTAAACAGGGAAGCTCTGTTGTCAGTTTTCTGAATTACCAACGCTTGCAGAAATCTTAGCAGAACAGTTTTTCTAGGACAACCCAGATGTTTGATATTTAAAAAAAACATCTGTTTTGAATAGAAAGTATTTCATTCCTCTCTGCACCATACCAGAGAACTGCTGGAAAGAGCTGTCATGGCTATAGTTTTATTTAGTTCTCTGAACACTGCTGTCCATAGTGTCAAAAACGCACCAAAAAATAACCCTTGGAAAGGTTAATAGTGGCCTTTCCAGTGTCATATTCTACACTTTATGTGTTGTGGTAATTATTATCATTATAGCTGTAAGGATGTCTAGTTATCTTTCTTAATCACATACTATAAAAAGTGCTTCTGAACACATATCTATTATTTAATCAAAATTTCACAGTTATTGGCATTTATGCTCTGGAAGGGCTGTGTTTATTTTCTGTTTGCAAAGGGGAACAGTGCCTCCCAGAAGAAAGGGAGACCTCCATCCATTCCCACTTTAATCACTGTCATATCATGTGACAATCCGTACTATTAATATCAGAGACTGCTAATACATGTTATTACATCCTGTTGCCTTGTACTTTTTGCACCCTAGGAGAGCACTTTCATTAACAGACTAAAAAAATATTGTGAGAACTGAACTGTCTTTCCAAGGCAGAGCCAAATACAAGAGCTCTCCTGCTCAGGGCAGCCTGAAATAGTGTCAAGATTGCCAGTATCTAGTAGGGTCAGTCATACACCTCAGGTGTCATCTGTTCTCTCACCACTGTATTTTTTATTCAGTCCTTCTGCAAAAGAGTGTTCAGTGAGTTCTCCAGTTCTAAAGCTCAACCCCATGCCCTTTTATAGGATTCAGCTACCCCTGGTATCTTGATCTGCTTCTGTTAGATCACTCCCAGTGACTGGCTCTGGCAAGATTGTCCATGCTCCTACTCTGGTATTGGGAAAAAACAGACTGAGAAGCCACTGTTCTCCTCCATCATTCACATCACCCCAAATATCATCTCAGAATTTCTGAACATCATGCTCAATTACACTCTTTGTGCCAGAGCATTGATGACACAGCTTCATGTGATGTTCCCCTACAAGAGCTTGGTAGTTCTTAGTCTAATTGCAAGGGTCACCTTGAAATTCATACTCCTCACTCTCAAGGTCACTCTGCATGATGTTGGCATTCATGTCAGCCATAGCAGATGTGTGTGTGATACTTCTGTCTTTTACAATATCTCATGCATACTTGTATACCCTTCTCCCTCTTAGTGACATTGACATCTTTGGTGTCAGATGAATTGCACATACCACTACCGATAGTGCTTGCTTCCAGCTGCTATCCTGTATGCAGTATTATCACAGTAACCACAGAGCCCATGATGCATTGCCAGCTCCCTCAAGGTGTCCTTTGAAAGCTCTCAGTCAGTTCAAGGACTTTTCCTGAAACCTAGAAGATCAGCTTGACATTAGTGTAGGAAATGTCATGATAGCCATTGTATAGCAGACAAGTAGAGAGTCCTTCCAACTGAAGTGCCTTCAGCCTGTATGGACATGGTTCCTGTAATGGAAATGCTGCAGGTGATATTGCTATGCCTGCACCAGTGGATCGATTCCTCCTTGAGTTGCATGCTCACAGGACTAGGGTCATATTCCTTGAGGTGAGCTCTCATAATGCTAGGTGCTGTGCAAACACCAAATAAATATCTCTTCAATGTGAAGTAGGAGAAAACGTGTAGAGTGTGCTGGAAGAGATGCAGTAATGCTGATAGACAGTTCCTAGAGCTCTTCTGAATTCCCCCTCATATATGCATTATGTAGTATCCACCCACTGCCACCAAAGCCAACCCCCTATCTTGTTGCTGGTATTTTGTTGTCAAAGGCAAACAGCAAGAGGGAGAGGTTACTGTCAGGGGGCTAACTCTGAGCTGTAGCCCACTCTTTTCCAAGATTTAATGCCTCCTCATTGTAGGTATGATTCTGACATATAAAAAAGAATTTGCTTACTAAACCCACCTGGAAATCTCCTGTCTCCTGTATGAAAATGCAGCTATTATTCTTTCATGCTATGTTCTTGGGCTAGTTGCTCAAAGAGACCAGACAGGCCATGTTCTTGCCTTGGCTTCCAAGATGATTTGAACACGCAGAGAAACCCCATGGCCAGACTGTTGAAGGCATGGATGCAGAGGAATGATGTCTACATACAAGGTGATTTAGAGAATGTCCTACTGAAGGACAAGTTTTACACTGATCCTTGGATATGATGTGATCCATGTGCTGGGCAGTGCTGTATGTGTCACACTGTCCCCTCAATAGGCCTGAGAGACTTGGAGAGACACTGTACATAGGCTAGGGGATTGCTGGACTGGGACAGGAGACAATGACATGGCCATTCTTCATGATCTTTATTCCACAGACTGGTAGAGTTTTGAAGAAGAACCTGAGGAGAAACACATCCTCAGTCCATGTATTGGACTTCCATTGCAAACTTTAGGCAGGACTAACAAGAGAGTAGTTTATTCATTGGTTTCATTCTTTAGCCCTTAATATGAACAATTTGATCTAAGTCCTCAAATATTATAGTGAACTTGCACATTTATTTGGCAGTAATAGCTTGAAATTCTTGATTTTCTGATTCAGCTGTGTGTAGTTTATTTGCAACTATCCCAAAGTCAAGAATTCTGACTGCAGAAAATTTTTTCTTGTGTTAGGATTCATAGAAATGCATATGATTGTGAGCCAGTTTAGTGTGTTTAAAATAATAACAGCAAAGAAATACACTTTCTAATGCAAAACCCAATAGCAGGGTATGTGACACATCAGTGCTACTATCAATTCCATTTTGCTTAATATATCTCACCATGTGATTATTCTTAATTTGAAAATAGCTATCCAGTTTATTAATCTATAAAGAAAATGTACTTGCATCTTGTAGATATGCTAATAAATTTAACACAGAGGTGCAGCCATTGATTATTCAACAACAAGATGAGTATGTCTGCTGTAAAATATATTTTTAAAGGTAATCTCTAATAGCCATTTCATAACAGGTAGGCTTTGCACTAATATGCTTGTCTAATGTCCCATTTAGATTCTTATACTCCAAATTAGTGATAAATCATGGGTGAAAATTTGTATTTTATATTCCTAAAGCATCAAAATAAAGTGTGACTTCACCTTTGTTGCACCAGAAATGACTGGTAATGGTTAGAGGAGAATGTCTTTTGTCATAAACCTTTAGCAAAAGTGTCCAGGTTTTATGGGAGTTCATAAAAGTACATGAATGTGGTTCAACTGAAGCCAAGGCTTGAGCAGTGGGCCTAGGTGAACATCATGAAGTTCAACAAATCCAAATGCAAGACCTTGAAACTGCGTTGAGGCAACCTTCACCACCAGAGCAAGATGGAGGATAAAAGGGTTGAGTGTAGCCCTGCTGGAAAAGATCTGGAGGTACTGGTGGATGGGAAGTGGGACAAGAGTCAGCAATGTGTCCTTGCAACCCAGAAAACCAACCAAGCCCTGAGCTGCATCAAAAGCAGTGTGGTCATCAAGACAAAGAAGGCGATCCTGCCCCTCTATTCTGCAGTGATAAGGCCTCACCTGGAGTACTGCATCCAGATGGGGAATCTCCAGTACAAGAGAGACATAGAGGTGTTGGAGTGCATCCAGAGGAGAGGCACAAAAATGACCCAAGGGATGGAAGACCTCTCCTACGAAGACAGGCTGAAAGACATGATAGCAGCCTTTCTGTGTCTTTAGATTGAAAGACACTTTAGATGCTGGGGAGCTATAGGAAAGAAGGGGACAGACTTTTTTGCAGGGTCTGCGGTAATGGAACAACGGGAAGTGACTTCAGGCTTAAAGAGGATAAATTTAGGTTGGATATAGAAAAAAGTCTTTTACAGTAAGGATAGTGAGGCACTGGAACAGGTTGCTCAGTGACGTGGTTGGGGCCATATGGTGGCTGGTGGGATATTTTCGACACTTACAAGGCTACATAACACAGTACCAAAGGCCATGGTGTAAAGGCCCTTGTTAACTGTGAGTATAATTCATTAGTAGTCAGAATCAGCACAGAGGCCTCTGCACAACAGTGAAAACAAACTAGGACCCAAAATAACCAAACTCCTAAAGTCATCATCATTTTCAGAGAAACCAGTTGTTTATCTAGCCAGCCATGTGCATTTCTAACTTGTCTAAAAAAGCAGAAAGAGATTTCTGGTAATCAGTCTCATTTAGACACATTGTACTAAATACACGCAGGACTAGAGAAAAAGAGAAATAAGAGATCATCCAACAGGAAAGCTTTTTGCTACATCTATGCCATCAGTTCCCTCTTGTTTCCCCAGCCAGACCTGCTGCAACAGAGAGCACAGCCCCCTCATTGCTTTGTACACCTTTCTGAAGCTCTTCTCCCAGTGTTTTAAGCTATGCTTCCCAACTGTCAAAGTTAAAAATTCTTAATGATGCTACCCAAGGTTACTATGGCAACTAATGTCAGTGCTGAGGTGGTGGTGATCATATAATGTGCATTGCCATTGAAATTTGAAATTATTTTCCAAAGACCTTTCAGAGGGTTGCAGTGAACATCATCCGGAAAACCAAACCAAACCAAACACCCTAGTAGACACTGCACAGGAAGTTATTAAAACGTACTTCTTTAATGTATGGAATTAAACCTTAATATCTGAAGAAGGAAATATTTTAGATATTTTTATGTAGTGTCATCAATGTAATTTTGAGGAGGATAATTTTCCGTATGATGTAACCATATCCAGCTATTCTATTTATATTCTGTATCTTCTCTTTATATAAAAATTCATTTTTTTTCCTATGTTAACCACTGGGAGGACTACAAAATCCTAATGACCTCACTGAGGCAGTCTTTGTAACAAACTTCCAGTCTCTTTTGGTGCAGTGGTTGAAAGTCACCATTTTTGATGGTGATTTCTAGCTTGTAACTCAGGTAGCAAAGTATTTAACCTCCACTGTGACAGGCACAGCATTTGAAGCTCAGGACACGGGAATTAAGTTTATTACGTTAACTTCATTTTAGTCTACTACATGATACAAGTTGTATGATTTCCCTCTTCTATGTATCAGGATTCTTTAGAAAACAGATTGCCAGGAAGTCCATCATTGCTGACATATTTATCCTTCTCTGTTAATGGCTGGTTTATATAGAAGCTACAATCACAGGGATGGTTACAGAAAAGCATCCATTTCTAGGAAGAGGTAGATAGAGACACTGGTGAAAGAAACAGTTGCAAGAATTTTTTATTACTGTGTAGATATGTCCAATTTTTCAATATCTGGAAAATAATTCCACTGCAGTTTACAACTGTACTCACTACATGTTGCTGGAAATAACACGCTCTTTCTAGGCACTTTACACTGTCACTGTTCTCTCCCATTTCCAAGTGATCTGCAAAAAACTTGCAGTCCAATAAAGGCTCTTGCAGGCTTTATCATGCCTCTGCTAGCAGGCTTGTGAGCAAATGGGTGTTTCAGTGCTAGGAAGAAGTTCTGTGGCCAAGGAGGATTTTCAGCCTTTCTAAAATGTGATAAGGTGGTAAGGTTATGGATCTGGTTGTTATTTATGTTGTTCCCCAACCAGATACTTGCAACTGTGAATACTCTCTGTTCTACTGTCGCAGATTTTGTCTTGTCAAAGTTATAGGCGCTTGATCCTCATGTTCAAATTTGGCCTTTAATATGTCTAGGCAATTTAACCTGCCGCTGAGTCATCCATTTTAGTGGATTCTTTTCCTTACCTATATTTACAATTTTTGTTTGCTCATTTCCCTGGTACTGGACATTAAAATACTAAATTACTGTGATATTTAAAAGCTTTTCTGCAGACCGCTTTGGCCAACGCAGGATAGCAGCTATCAGGAATGAATCTGATAAGTATGTAGTACAAGGTCAGCAATCAGAAAGTTTCATATAAACAAATAATTAAGCACCTGCCCTGTACCTATGAAACTGTTGAAGTTCAGCCCCTGCTGCTTCCATAATTCTCCACCTTTCCTTCATTTCCTGAAGGGTGATGAAGAAAAATAAGCTCAGAAAGAGTCAGTGTATATTTTTTTCTTTTCCCTTTCAGCCTTTTCAGCCCCAAAGCCCAAGATGATGTATCAAACATTCCCTGAGGTAGAGACTTAGCTTGAATAGAAAGAGAATGTATATCCATTCATTTTGAGTGTGAGCTCTCCAGTTCCTTCATATTAGGCATCCATAATGCCTGCAGACAATAGGCACAATTGCGGGAGTCTATGCAGTATCAAAGCGAGAGGCAGTTATTTACAGCATGTCAAGGTCTTTCTGTGACGGTGTAAGAACACTTCGATAATAATAATATGGCACTTAGAAGTAATGATGTACTTATAAGTATAGATGAAGCACCTTTAATTTATTTGATAAAGTGAAAACTGAAGAGGGCAGCTTCATAGAAGCGTACACCTCTGGTCCTGACTTGCACTGAGTGTTTACTCTGAGAGTATGTGAACCCTTGCTGCAGCTTTGTCATTAACAAAAGAACTTTATAAATGCAGAAAATACTGAGATACAAAGGATTTTTTTTTCAAATAGGGAAAACCTGTTCGCGGGCAAATACAATATGCATGTTATGTGGGCGAAGATTCTACCTTCCAGAGGTCAGCTCTCACTTTCCAGCACAAAGGGTGAGTCTCATCTCAGAAAAATGTCTCACAAGTTTTTTTTTTGTTGGTTTTTTTTTTTTTTTTCATTTGAAAGATAATCTGGACATTATGCTTTTAAACTGGCATCTACTTGAATATTTAGATTAAAAGTCACCATTGGGTAGAGGCAATTATTACCCAGACCAGGTCAGTCTGCCTTGACTCCTGAGAAGTCCTTTGAATTTGGATTTGCCACAGTTGCTCTGTGATGTCCCAGGATTTAGATTGCAGATGTACAGATGATTCTGTATCCAGACTGTAACACTGCTAAAGATTCTAGGTCCTGAGCAGGAATATTTTTATCTCAAGACTGTCCCTATACAAACCGCATTTCTCTAAATCCTGATTTTCTTAAGTCAGTTAGATGAGTTTAATTTGATTTAATCCGAAGCCTGTTTGTAAGCAGCAGTAAATGGGATGTATTGTAATTTCTGTGATAGCATACTGGAAAAAAGAAACCAACAGCATCCTTCAGAAATTCTGTCAAATTCACAACCAAACACAAGTGCCTCGTTACGTTTCTGTCGTGCCATTCAGACAAAAAGAGACCTAGTGGAAGGATCCTCTTTATGGAAATAGAACATGTGTATTTTGCAGCCAATGAAGATGTCTTCAAGAAGGATGACATTAAAAGTGGGATGAGAGAGAATGGAACTTGCTGGTGATTTGAAAACCCTCCTGAGATCTTTACGGGATGGTAATTGGCAAGATCTGAGCTCTCAGGCATATGCTAAAGCAGTTCATTTAGTCCTGGAGGCCCCCTGTTGATACTCTGGGGTGTTTGTCCAGGAATCAGCCATTGTAACAGCAGAAAAATTGTGAAATAAATGCAATTGGCTGGCAATCCAGCTTAGTGAAGAGCAAAGTAAATGAGGGTGAAAGCCAATGAATGGCTAGACAGATACCAGGATCAGTCGAAATCTGTAGTACATGTATGTACTAATAATCAATTTTTATGGGAAAGCAGAAGAAAAGAGGGTATGAATTTTATAGAATAACGAGTCAGATTTAAATGTGTTGTTCTCCATTCACAGAAGAAAAACAATAGCCTAACCCTTGAAAGGCCAATTTAGAGCTTAAATATCAAATGCTCCTTCACGGCAGCCGTCCCAAAGCAAAATGAAGACTGAAACACACTTGCAGAAAAGGGAAGCTTAACAATAAGTAGTACGAGGAGAAATATTCTGTTTTGAGTAATTCATCAGCAGAACTAAAGGATACGCTTAATCGAGGCATATTCAAAATGAACAGATCGTTTAGTCCCAGCTTGTGCATTATATACTGTTGCTTTCAAAGGAAAGCCGTTTAAAGATGGAAGCTTTTTTTTTTCTTTATTTTTTTCTTTATTTTTTTTTCCAGGGAGATTATTCCAAACCAAACCAATCTAATCTTCTATGAATGAGTCAACCTTATAAAACAGGCAAACTGTGGAGAAATCTGTAAATCGCAATGACTTTTTTTCATGCACCTAACTTATTCAGACCAAATCAAAGCATGCAATCTGCTGATAACTTACTGTATTACACTAGCTGCACTTCCTTAGAAGCCTAGTAATTTCCACAATGTTTCTCTTTTCCTTTTTATTAAAAAGAAAAAAAATAAAATAAAAAAAATAACATTTAATCCTGGTATCTGCAATAAAAACCATCTGAATGTAACTCAGCACAAACCTTCTCTTTGTGCTTTCAGGTATCTAAGACATAGCTCTAAGTCCAGTTAAATAGTCTAAATTTGATCACTGGTTCATTTTTGCTTCCCCAATTCACTTTTGTATTTAACACAAATCTGTTTCTTTAAACTCATGCTAATTCAGTCTTACTGAAGTCTTTTCCTTTTCTTTTCCTGTCCTTTCCCATACATCCCACATTCTCTTTTACACCTTTTCTCCGAATGAGGACTCAGGCAGGTGTTTACAGTGTTTGTTTCTACAGACACTTTTCTCTGGGTAAGCTACAAAGTGGTAGGAAGAGAGCTGAAATAAGGGCTATTGCTGTGCTCCCCTCCTTTCTTCCTCCTTCTTCCCCCCTACCCCAAACACTGTCCCCCCAAAGGGACAACTGGGGGAGCACCACCCTGTCAGCACTACTGGGCGCAGCCACATCAGCCCACACTGTTCTTGGCCAAACATCCCACTTGGGACTTATATTTTACTTATTTCTTTCTTTTTCACAGTTCGGGTCAGGTTTCTTATAGTGCACTGAACTGCAGGTTTCCCTAGACTGCAGGAGGCAGCTAAATATCTGTTTTTATAGAGCCTGACAAAATCCCTTCCTGTCCTTTCTCTGTGCCTCCTGCTAAAGTCAGACCAACATAATGAATTATGGAATCATAGAATCGTTAAGACTGGAAAAGACCTCTTAAGTTCGTCTAGTCCAGCAACCAGCCATGCCCACTAACCATGTACCTCAGTGCCACATTTCCACCGGTCTTGAATACCTCCAGAGATGCCGACTCTACCAACACCACGAGCAAATTCTCTGTTGGAGGAAGAGGCAGAGAGGAGAGAGATTGACTGAAAGGCACAAAACCAGGGAAAGAGCACAATGCTAAGGGAGGCAGGATAAGACAGGCTGCCCCCAAAAGCCCTGGTCTCCTGCTGCTTTTAAGTAATGTATTTTTAACTTGTCACAGGATTTTTCTTTTAATGTTCTCTTTCCTTGTCTTTTATTTATATCATGTTCCCTCTTGACTGTCCCGACATACCTGATGCTTTGCTGGATTTTCTTCTGCTGATGGTTGGTGTGGAGAAGTATATGTTTCCCCATATTTTCTTCTTCAGTTGCCTTAAACTTTGGCAACTGAAGAACTTCTTTGATGAAAATTTTCACACATTTGGACTATGCTAAAATTATGAGTTGTAACCAGGGACAAATCTGTCTGTTTATTAAATCAGAAATACTAAACAGCATTGCTTAATTATTCCACAATTCTCTCCTCAACTCTTCTTTCACAACCTGCTTCTATATTTATTTTCTTCTTTTTCCAACTCAACGTGCACAAGAACTTGGTAGAGATTTTTAATATACTTTGAAGTCCCCAAGTTGGTCGTAAGGTTTTATTTCAAGTTCTTTGATTGAGTCAACTAGGTCAGTGCAAGTCATACGGACCATCACCCACATATAGGCGATCGTGCTGAGTCAGAGGCAGAAGGTTGCACCTCCCCGTACGACTCCATTGTTATTTTAATTTTCTCGTTCCACAAGTGCTCTCCCACCATTTCCCTCCCACTGCAAGAAGATTTGCTACAAAATGAGCACAACTAACAGCGCCCAGGGCTGCTATACAAAGGAAAAGAAAAGCTGAGGGAAATCGCTGTAACCTCTCATGTCTGCAGCAACTTTATTATGTCACTCGACACAGCTTGAACGAAAACTAGAGATCTCACGAAAGGCCACATTTAAAAATAATCCCCCTCCCCTTTTCTTTTTTTCTAATTAAATCCAAGTGTTTTAAAAATCTCAGCACTGACAAGATTTGTTTGTTTTTCTTCTTTGTTTTTCCCACTTTTGAAAGGAAAGCTGGAAAATGTGCTTTCATCTCAGTCAGATACTTTTCACATTTTTAGAAACATAGAATTGTAGAATGGTTTGAGTTGGAATGTACCTGTAAAGACCAAACTGCTCTGCTGTGCATGGAGACACCACCCCCATATCAGGCTGCCTAGGGTCCCATCCATCCGCTCCTTGAAAACCTCCAGGGATGGGGCACCCATGGCTTCTCTGGCTGACTTGTGCCAGGGCCTCATTGCCTTCCAAGTGAAGCATTTCTTCCTAATTTATATCTAGTTTAAAAACATGAATCCTATTCCTATCACTACAGACCTTGGTAGAGAGTCTCTCCATTGTTGTTGATTGCAGAATAGGAAGGATGATCCTCTTGACCTCCATCATTTAAAAATTTAAATTCAACATTAGCATGGAATTTCCACGCACACCAATGTTGTGTTTCTTTTTCTCTCATTCTTTCTTTTTTTAAGTTTAATTGTGATTTATCTGTGAGTTTAACTTTGCTTTAACAAAGCTTCTTTTTTTTTTTTTTTCTTTTTTTTTTTTTTGTCTGACGATGTAAGATCATTATCACCCCCTGTACATACTGTGTAAATGATCTGATGTGTCTATGGGTATATATGTCATTCAGAATATTCAAAAAAACAAAATTTGTATGGCATGCTGCAGGCTTGAGTAAGAATACGTTTGTCATCTCTTTTTGCAGTAGAACACTTTGAGAATGTATTTTTTTTCATGCGGTATATTATTCCCCTTAAGTAAGAGACCCAGGCAGAGTTGTTAGTTTATACAAAGCTTTTCTATAGTGATGACCTTTTCTGGCCCTCTGTGAAAGTTAAGCATTCACTAACAACCAATGGAGATGATATCTAAAAATAAGCATCTGCATACAAATAATTTTAATCCTGGGCACACATTTGGGTAAAAAAGGGACATTTTCAAGGGACACTTGATGACAGCCTAAGAGGAATCCACTATAGATGAAAATGACAGATTTGTGTTGTGAT
Organism: Coturnix japonica; assembly: GCF_054131305.1. Lineage (NCBI taxonomy): Eukaryota > Metazoa > Chordata > Aves > Galliformes > Phasianidae > Coturnix > Coturnix japonica. The sequence goes on from NC_140667.1 coordinate 44,602,149, forward strand.
GCTCCATGCATTTTTTACAATAAATGGTTTACTCATCACAAATGACAATGAGATTATTAAGTTTATTTGAGAAGGTGGGAAATTTGGCACCAAAGAGGCTTGATTTGTTTTTCCTACCTCCATTGTCGGCCTCAAGGGTGAGCTGGGGCACATCCTCTTGCCTTCTGGTGCCTCTTTTTCTCTCTCTATAAAGCTGTGAGGTGGATACTGATCTCCACTCTAAAGCATTCAAAGATGTGAAGAAATGTGCTGTCTGTCCGGGAGCCAGGTATTTTTATAGCTAATTTTGAAAGGATCAAAACTTGTGTATGCAAAAGTGCTGCCTCAATTTATTTGTAGGATTACCATGGTCCTGTGCACTATTTGGTCACTGGGAAAGAGACTTAACACATCACTTTGAACTGGAAAAAACATGGTTTCCTTTCACAGAACTTCCTGTCGGTGGAAAATTCGATGTGATGTTAAGTCAAGTTCCTTGCTGCTTCTAATAGAACATTAACTTAATGATATCTGAAAAATTACAGTACTTTATGTTATAGTTTGTTTTTTATTATTTTTTAAATTGTTTGAGGCAGACGCTACATAATACATATTTAAATATTTTCTTTCTATATCAAAATGCCTCTACTTTGTATTGAAACAAAAGTTTGACATTAACTTATTTGCTTGTTTAAAGTGCCAACTTGTTTATTTTCAGAGCAAACAGGAGACACATTCAAAACAAAACCCAGCCGATTTCATTACTGCACAACAAAGGCACATATTCATCTGGAAAAGACAATATTTCAAATTGTACAATGTCATGGCTAAGCTTAATTATTTTTACAGTAAGCTAAAACCTATAAACCATAAAATAAATTATGTTACTGTTTTAACAGTGTCATGACAGAATACAGCATCACACAGCTTTAGAGTGAATAACTCTCACCATGCGTTTCTACTACTGGCATGTCCAAAAGTAATACAAAAACAATCTAAAAATGAAATATTACAGTAGTCTAATCATAATTTTTAGAAACATAAAAATAACCAAAATACCTCTTTTCAAAATAAGAACAAATTAAAAACACACTAAATGGAAAACACATGTTTCAGGTAGCTTTGACACTGATTCCATGTTACTCCTGCACATGGCGAGGATGGAAAAAAATAAAGCCTGAAGTCTGCTCCCCGGTAAACGGTGCAGCACAGATGAGGTGGCCAGCAGCCACTGCAATTTGCTGTTTGCGTGTGTTAGCAGCGAACAGCCTGGTGCTTCCTGCTCCTGAGGACCCAGAATATGAGTGGCAGTGTGCAGGAGTGCAACAGGCACATGGAAAACATGCTTGGTGCATGGATGGACCTTACAGAATCACAGAATCACAGAATCACAGAATTACCCGGGTTGGAAGGGACCTCAAGGATCATGTAGTTCCAACCCCCCTGCCTAGCAGGGCCACCAAACATACACATTTACTAGATCAGGTTGCCCAGGGCCCCGTCCAACCTGGTCTTGAACAACCTTAAAGAAAGGAGCAGTGAGAATGGATACAAAAGAGGAATTTGGCTCTTAATTGGAATGTATCTTATCAGGATTTGTTTTTACTGGGAAGTGTCTCAGGTAGCTGATTTATGACAGTGAATGGTAATGACTGCTGCTTATTAACATAGACTTGGCCTAATGGGGAGGCTTTCAGCAGGTGCCAAGTAACTGCATGGTCAGTTGACTCTGTCAGGTCAAATTAAACTCAAATTATAGGTTTCGTAAAAAATAAGTGTTTACTGGTGCTAGAAACAGCAGAAACATTTTCTTTCTTTTTTTTTTTTCCTTTTTCTTTTTTTTTTCTTCATTTCAAAAGCAAATAAGTATATAAACAAGTGGCCCAGAGCAGACTTTGCAGCCCCACCATTGATTTTGCTAAGATCATGGTAACTCTGGTTGACACAGAATTCAGCAGAGCAGAGTGAATATTCTTGTGGCTTCTGCCATGTCTCTGTGGTGTAAGTTCATCTCCACGCTCACAGTTGATGTGTTATCAAAACTTCCACTGCTGTTGTAGCTACTATGAATGGGTCCAGAAGGGGCTGAATATTGGACATCACACAAACAAATTATGCTCCCTGATCTCTGTTGGTATACACCAGTTGCAAACTGAAGACAGCTCAGCCAAGAAGCACTCTACAACCTAAGCTCTTGTAATAGTCATTATGCAGATAGCCAGGTGTGACACACACTAGCACTGCATCACACCACCTCAATCCTTTCACTTCCTTTCCAGCTATGCTTTAATTCAGTGCACCTCTCCTCACCCTGAGCATTTCTTGGATGGGGGGAATGTTTGAAAATACCCTCAGCTGATCACATTTATTGTGAGGCATGTTCAGATCAGTGAGGAGGCTATTTAAGAGCTTAGGTGAGGGAAAAGCTTAGCTTTCCATGTGAGGTGTTGTTGGTAGTTGAAGAGCAGTCTGGATATTCTGCAGGTGTTCTACATTCATAATGGACACAGTATTTGAAAGACAATTTTATTTATAGAAACAATTAACACTTAAAAGGAATCTCCTCATGGATATGGGAGAAAGGCTGATCCTTCTCCAATGGTTCCTGTATAGGCACACCACAAGCTCACAGCTGGCAGCCATTCTACCATCAGTGTTGGTGCTTCAGCAGCAAGGTAGGTACTGACAGAGTGCAAGAGGGTCCCTGGCTTTAATAATTCAGCAATTAGAATTGAAGTAGATTAGAGCTGAGAGAGTCTCTTGTCAAGAGTATGAATGTTATCCTTGACTAGTATTGCAAAGATCTAAGCTGTTTCTGCTCATAGTAATCTAAAAAATGTGAAGCTAATGGAGTGTGTGTGCAAATCAGGGGAGTGCAGAATTTAAGAGGAAGGAAAAGTAAGATGAAAGGATGGAGCACAACGCAGAAAAAAAAAGGGCATTAAAAAAAAGAAAAAAAAAATGTACTACAATGTTCTATAAGGAAATAAGCCTTCTTTCCTGCCACAGGATAGTTTTTACCCTCATTTGCTGAAGTATACTTCATCAAGTAGTAGAGGAACTTCAATTTAATCTCTTTCATTGCAAATCGAAACACTTATTAGTAAAGGTACCAACATAAATGGCTATTTTACAGTAGCTCTAAAATCTGTGGATCAAATTTTACGCTTACCTACCCCACATAGATTGAGTCCACCTGCTGGGATAAATTCTTTGTGAAAAGATACTTGAAGGATAATAAATCCTCTTTCTTCTTCAGTGATGCATTAGGTGTAAGATGACTATAATTTCTCTTTGTAAGGATTCTTGCTCAAAGAAGAATTCCTACTTCCAGAAAGGTATAAACAAAAGTGTACGAGAAATTAGACCAAGGCAAGAAAAAAGATGTAATCATAACAACATTGTATATTTTTCTATTATTCTGATTGTTCTTGGGGGAGAGTGAGAGAGCAAAAGAGAAGCAAACATAACTGCCAGCTTCCTAAAGTTACAGGAAATTAATAACAGCATCTGTGGTTTTTTTATAATAGTGAAATTTTCCCTGCTGTTCTGAAAATAAGAATAGAACAACATAAAGAGACAGAACATCAGTTAGTATAAATCATCATAGCTCCATTAAAAGAATGATTTTGGTGTTTTTTTTCCCAGTAAGTTTAATAGGAAGAAAATGTATTTACATTGATCTAGTGCTGGACAGTATTTCAAAACTATGAACAGTACACATTTTGATGTGATGTTTTCACTGTGATTTCTGCAGTGTTAGTCACTGGGGTCTTTGAGGGGCTCAGAAATCTCTCTAGTCTGAGCAGAGGCTCCGAACAATTGGAGCTGTGTTTTGCAATCTTCAGTGCCTGGACACCCGCTGAGGATAATCCAGTGGGAGCTGAGCCTTTCGTGGGGTTTTGAAAGCAATGTTTGTTAATGCCCACTTTGTCAGCAGCCCTGGTGGTATGAAAGGACAGTGGTGATGGTATTGCTTAGGGGCTGGAAGCCAAAATATATTTCTTGAGGCCTCTCTATGTGCAGGGACTCCTGTTATTCAAGGCTGAGTATAGAACCTAATAGAGTAATTTGGGTCTTTGACTACAGAGGTGAAACTTCAAGTATAGGATTAGAAAGGGATCATCAGAGGAGTGACATGGTGGGAACAAAGAATATCTCTGCGTCCTAGGAGCTGGACCATGACCAGAAGTGCAGAATTTCTGCTGACTTTTCCACAATGATGGCATTTGGTAGCTCCTCCTTTCCCTCCTTCCCTTCCCTACACAGATCTAAGAGATGGGAGCAAAACTGGTGGTGGAGAAAGGAAGAAGCAAGGGAAGGCTTTGAGCATGGAGGATGAGAGCAAAGAATTTAGCAGGTACTGAGACTTGGGCAAAGATTTAGGAGACTGAGATGTGGCAGAACATGGAGCTTAACAGCTGCCATGAAGTGTTTACATTGAGATAGGCAAAACAGGCAAAGACTTAAAGAAAAAGTTGGCCTGGTGAGGTCTCCAAGCTCCCTTAAAATCAGTAGTGCTCTGTTGGTAACAAAGACTTCTTGCTATTTAGAGAGCTAATGTCTGCAGTAGTACACTCTTCCCTATCCCTGCAACCCCAAGCTGGTCCTATCACACAGCTGCCTTTACATCTTGCTTTCCAGCCTCTGGGCTTCTAAGAGGCTGTTTAACAGTGTGCCAGTTTTTAATTTTCACCAGCCTTTTTCAGCCATAGAGATAAATCTGGAATTAAAGATGCAAAGAAACCATTGCTGAAACCATGATAGAAAATCATAGCTAGAAAGGCCATAAATTCTCTACTTACAAATCCTGCCCCTCACAGCACGGCTCTACTTAATCACTGCACATGTGCTTTTAAAGCCAACAGGTTTCTGGAAGGACTTTATTTGCATGAATCACAGGTTTCAGCATAAGCTGGTCAATACCTCCTGTTCTCTTGCAGTTTCATTTCTTTCCACAGTGGGAAAATGCTGGAAAAAGCTACGCACATTCACCTGAAAGCATAGGGCACAATGCTTTTTGGTGTTTGTTTTACTGTGGAGTGGGGTGTTTCTTTTTAGATGCTATGATAATGGAGAGTGTGGACAGTTTTAGCATCTGGATGGGACTTTTGTGCAAGGGATAAAGCCAGACCCATGCTGGACTGGAATGACTGGAGAAACAGATCTGCCAGGAGGGGAGGTGGAGGATAAAGGGACCTTCTTTGTGAATGCAGGGACCTTCAAACCAAGATGAGACAAAGGTGAACAGTCCTCCCTCCTTTCTAATTCTTTTCTTTTAATGGCATTGTTCTTTTCAGCTGTTTAAATGTTTAAATGTCTGTCAGACAGACATTCATGTGATGCTTCTTTTTAGAATGTAAAGAAGGAGAAAAAGGCAGATGTGCTTCTTGAAGTAATTCCTGTTATTACACTGGATTTAAGCAAAATACATTTGGATGTAAATTTTTGTGTTCTTGGGGACATTTGCAAGCCTTTGAATTTAACTAGACTGTGTGTAACTTTGAGTCTTTCCTTGAATTCCAAAAATGTTAGTTTTTTAAAAGTACTGAATAAAAGTGGAGATTTTAAAATAGGAAAAATCAGTAGTATGAGTGGGAATTCCAACATACAACAGCTATAATAGAGAAGTTGTTAGCTATCTGATAACATAAATCCAACAAGTTTTCAAGCAGAGAGAGAATAGGAGTTGCTAGACTTCACAGTCACTCCAATCTTACAAATAAATAAATAAAACATTGCACAGGAAAGGTTTTCAATCAAAATGAGGTCTTTAGTGAGTCTCTGTGCTAATTAAGGAGCCTGCCTAAATGGTTGTAGGATCAGGGTTGCTCCTGGGAAGGTGATCTGGGATGAGTTACTTTTACCTAAAGACACTGCGCCAAGTGGTTCCCTCAGTCACTCCTCTATACTCTACTTGAATTCAACGGAATCTAAATCTGTGCCTTACAAGTTCTAGTCAAGGAAATCAGTATTTCAAGCATGACTGAGAAAGATGTTTGTCAGCACAACACATTTTCTTCTCAGACTCCAGCTCCAAAAATTAACTGAAGATAATCTCTATTTATTTACAGTAATACATGAAGAGATTAAGAACATTTATAAGATTTTTAAGACCACAGACTTAATTATTTATCCAGAATAGCACAGGTTACTGCCAATTTACACAGGATTGGAAATAGAAGCTCTGGTAAGAAAGAAAAGCAGTGGAACGAGTACAGGATCAGGAACTGCACTGAACAGAGTGAGCTGTTGCCGAGGGCAATGAGTCAAGAGTGATAACATTCCACAAGGGGAGGAAATGTTGGGTGGGGAGATAACTGAAAATAGTGTCACAGGATCAGGGTTATGCAACAAAATCAGACAGCTTCTCTATGCAGTAATAATGGACACATATACATACACACACACACACACACACATACACACACACATATATATTTTTTGCCAAGCTGGTAAACTTCCTTAAACTGTAACTTAGTCACCCAGTACAACCTTAGTTCACTTAAATTTAAGATTGCCCCGATGAATATTCTGCCAATACAGTGACAGAATACAAAAGGTCTGGCAGTTCAAATAAATCTCATTTACATGCACTCCCTCCCTAAGGCACAAAGTCTTGGGTTTGCCCCTAAATTTGCACTTCTCTGTGCTACATATGTTCAGATTCTAATTACTGAAGGCATCTGAAGCAACTGAGTAGAGATGTACACACAATTCTAGAGAGTGGTTCATATAGCAAGTAATGGATTACTTTCTGGAATGGTCTCTCCTCCTTTACTGACTGCTCAGAGCCAGGAGTAGCAGCCTGAAGAACAATAGCTTTAGCATCTGCTCCTCTGTTCTTGTTAGAGGGCTTCAGTCAGGCTCATAGTACCCTATCCTGCTCCCTGGAAACTTTTCCTCAGCATGTAACCAACCACAATGCTGATGGTACATGGCTGATATACACAATACCTTGAAAAATGCTGCAAGGCTTAATAGGCTCTTGCCTAAGAGAATCTTGTTCAACCTAGAGGAAAATCCACATATTTCAGCTGCAGTTTATAGTTTCACATATGTAGGATTACTGCTGAGAAGCGACAAATTAAACAAGAGTTTAGTCATAGTGATCAGGACTGTAAAATTTCCAGTCAGGCTGGAATTCCCTACAGTTTGTGTCTTTTTCTATGCCTGGGCCTATCATCGCAGTGCTATTAGCATTACTGGGGATGGTACTGATATGTGGTTTTGATGATGGATCCACATCAACATCAGTGACTCCCTTGTCTTAGGTTATGACTTTAAGGTATAGTGACTTAAGACTTTATGATACAACAACTTGATACGGTGGCCTTGTATTAAGTAATTACTTAATTGATACAATATTTCTTTACAGATTTAAGATTTACGTGTTGTAAGGATTCAGAAAAGTCTTATACTAGGGTTTGGATACAAGTCTAACCCTGAGATATTCATGTTTGCCTACAACTTACCTGGGATAAACTCTACAAATGATAAGTTTCTTCTGAAAATGTTTACAAATTCAAATGCCTGTCAAGGATGAAACCTCTGCTTGCAGAGAGCTAAGAAACAATCCTCTTAGAATAAGCAGTCACCATCTACACAGCTAGTAGGGAAACAGGGACAAAGCATGAGGAAACTTTCCCTGAATGCATTGGATAGATGGTGCCCTGATCTTGTGATCAGATCATTGGGAGAAAGAGTTTCTGTTAAATTGGCAGCTTTAGAAACCACTGTAAAGGTGCAAATATCTGACTTTTCCCACAGTGTTTGAGAGGTGGCAGGGACAGGGACTAAATCAATTTCAGGAAGGCAGTGCCATTGCTTTTTAAGGGACTAGTAATGAGTCAAAGACTTAGTTTCAATTCTTGACCTTGTTGCATTACTCTGTTCAGTAGTATCTAATCCCTTAATGATGTATCTTCTTACTCCATTCCAACAGAATTTTACTTTTAAATTTGCAATTATTAAATGTTTGTTCTTTTCTAACCCAGTGAATAATGTGCTTAATACTTAATACTTTTTGCTTAAAACACAATTCTACGGTATCTGAGATTTATACTATCAAGCCCAACCATACAACTGGCAGGTGGAGTTTTCAGTGGATTCCTCCAGGGATTGCACAGCATAGGTCACAGTTGCAGATATACTCCTATGCCTTGTGAATAAGTTCCAGGGCAGCTTCTCTGGGTAAAACAATGTTCCATCAAAAACATACTTTCAGAAGGCTGTAAAACCTAATTAGGTTTTATTAAATTTAATTGTCCTAAGACAAGGATTATAAGGATTTCTGTGTTTGTGGGAAGCATTCGATGAACTATCGTAAGTGTCTTTTACTGATAACGTGCCAGTAGAAGACCAACTTGCCAAGCTCTATCTTTCACTGTCAGCAGTCTCAGTATAGCTGCTAAAATCCACCCTGGCAAAAGAAATTTGGCTTTACATAATGTAGACAAGTTAAGTGGTCATGCAAACTCTGAGAGGCACTTTTAGTGGTTACTACAAAGCTTTTGGAGGTGAGATGTGCTGCTTTGGACAGAGAGATGATTCCATGTATTATGTGAGGACTCTTGTCTGTAGCATTCAATTCTGCAGTGAAGCAAGCATCTATGTGAATTCAACATATCCTACTCCCTCTCCAGAAAGGATATCCCATGGGGAAAAAGGGCATCCTTTTATTTTCCCAGATGCAAGTAAACATATTCTTTGGAACGATGTCCAGTCTGATATAAATCCTGAAGTAAGCAGGTATGAGGTGAGTCATCGTAACTGTAGCTGCATGGGTTGTGGCCTCGGTATTTCCTGGGTCCCATTTTGTTGACCTTGTCAGATTTGTGTCTGAAATGTTTAGTATGAATATTAATTGCCTTCTTAAAGAAAAACAAATGGTCTAATGTGCTCTGCAGCAAAAGCTTATAAATAGGACATAACAAAAACAAACAAAAAACAACAACAAAAGAACCAACATATAAAAAATAAATTATCCACACAGGAAAGCATTCTACATAGCTGTATATAGACTTTGGGTATGCTTGTGTAGACTTTGTGGTTCTGGGGTTAAATCTTATTTGAGAACTTGAAGGCACCTTCTTTTTATATGTTCTTAAGCCTGTGTTATTTAAGCCCTGAGTGATTTCCCCCTAACAATCTCTCTCCCTTCCCCCTCCTTCTTCCTTTATACAATAAAAACAAGGTCTTTGCATTAAGAATAAGATTGACCACAGGCTATTTTAACATGCCTCAGCAGCCACTGTCTCTCCCCTTTACTTCCTGTCACGTATCCATTTCTGCTCATGTGAATCAATCACACCTCTCATTTATAAGATATGGCAGCAATATATAAGAAATTAATATAACAATTAAAAGCAATATTACTTCAATATCTAAAGAAATGTGATGCTCACATTTCAAATGTTCAGTCCAGTTAAAAAACTGACATCAAGGAATGTGTCTGTTCCTTAGAGAGGGTCTTCAGTACTATGTATCTCATGGGTGTCATTGGATGTAATTGTTGCCATGCTAAATATTCATGTATGAATAGTCTGGAATAAATTCTCTTGTAAATTGACAGAGGGCAAGTTAGAACTGTCCTTGAATCTCTCATCTGCATCCTCATTTTTGAAAAACTGTCTAGTGAGTGTATGCATGTGTGTGTGTGTGTACTTGTTTAATTTAAGCAGAGAAAGCTTCTCTCTTTCAAACAGTCTGTGGCTTTGTATCACCTGTTACAAGCACTGGTTCTTTATAACAATGCAGTTGCGGTAAGGTAGAAACTGATTAAATACTATTTATTACTGGTAGTTGCTCTTTATATCTTATACCCACTGGACCCACCTGATGGTGGACTTTGGTCTTCCAGTCAATATTGCAAACACGTACAACAGAGACATCTCTGCTATGTGGTACTTGACATCTGAATAGATGGAATGGTGAGACAGAAAACTAACTTGGTAAGGGCAGCAAGGGAAAACTGTAAGGAAAGGCAGAAACAGAATCTGTATCTCCTACTCAGTGCTTTCACCACAAAGTCATCCAGTCCTCTTTTCAGCTCAGTGATGCTCTGATGGCAAAAATACTGACAGTCAAGGAAGAGTTAGGGATATCTAGGCTTCTCTTCTGAGTGTTGGCAGCCCTTGTTACTGTGTTTGGAGGCCCAGATTTATTTATCGCTCGCTGATCTGGTGTCATGTAACCTCACCCCATCTACTTTCTCCCAGAGATCTGCATAGTCAGGTGTGAGGCTTTTTTTCAGGCACTAATTTTATTAACTTGGCTAATTTTGCCCAACTTTTGAGAAGAATCTGTTTTACACTCTTGTGTACTGAACACAAATATTGCTTCTGTACTTTCGCCTTCCCCAGTTCACATCACTTGCCCACATTCCTTCCTCTGTCTTGCACTGTGTCTTGTACATGTCCCATCCCTTCTCAGGTCACTGTGCCTGCAAGCAGAACCTGCGTTAGGTGCCTTTGTTGGAGCCAGGTGTCCTTGACTTGGCTGTCTGTGTGGACCTTCCTCAGACTACAAGTCCTGATGCTGCAAGTGAGTCTATTCACCATTACTTTCTGTACAAGTTTGGTGTTTAAACACTGCATTGTATTGTTTCAGATTGTGTTGGATGAAAAAAAGCATGACAAGCTTTGGTCTTATGTTGGCTCTTCCCTCTTTGCTGACATAAATTGAGTACTCTTCAGTATCTTCCTCCCTGTGCTCACTCCTGGCTCTGCTTCCAGCCACAGAGCTGGGAAGTCTGATGGCTGATGTCTTCATGTTAGACACAGTCCTCTGTGGACCTTAAATTACTAGCGCTGTTTCAGCCAAAACCAAGTGCTTGTGCTGTTGTGAAGAACCACAATAAAATGATTGAGATAACTGTCAATGCTATGTTCCTAGCCAGCAGACTATCTGGTTTAATAGCAGAGCCTCCTTCAGCCATAGAGCTGGTAGAGAACCTGTGTGGTGTCATAGTGACATTTTGCAGATCTGGGAATGAAACTAAAGGGCTTTCTGGGTACAGGCCATGTGGTTAGACTGACATAAATGAGAAAGAAGTTGCAATGCTATACTATGCTTCCTTATGTTTCTGGACTCCTTGAAGGTCATAGTTCTAGCGTGACTGATGGAACTGCATAAAAAGTACTAAATCAAATTAGAGGGTGTGTACCTGGATGGATACAGCTGTGAACTTCCAGGTGAAATGATGATGAAAACATAGTAAAGTCTGTGCTGGTAGCCTCTTGAAGCAGGTCTCCTCTGCACTGTATTTCCCAAAGCCATTTCTAGACACTGGGTACAGCCAGGTTTTGGGGCTGGCAGTATTAGGGGCTGGTGGATGGCGGGGGATGAACCAGGATAGGGAGTGCAGTTAGCAGTGTAAACAAGCTTGGCTCTGGTGGTGAAGTGGTAAGATGTATTTTTTTAATTATTGAGCTGTGTACACATTATGAAACCATTGCAGAACCAAAGTATATAACATTCCAAATTACAAATACCAGCTTATACAAAGGGGTAATAAAATAAATAATACATTAACTAGCTCAAGTACTCTATATTCATAGACAGTAATGGAACCATATACATCAGAGACCATAAAAATGCATACATTAAACAGGGTGCACAGTGGTAACTGAGGGTTCATCTTGATGCTTCCTGACTACATGAGGGTCTATTAGTGCTGGAGGATGGGAACTGTATTTGCCACTTAAGCAGTTATTGATTGAGAGAGGGAAACACAAACCGTGCAGGCCAGGCTGGCAGGAAAAAGGGTGAGAACTTAGCTTTATGTAACACATTAATGCTGTCAACAAAGTGGGCTTTGAAGGTTATTATATGTGATCGCTATGTCCTGCACTGCTGGATCTGCCTTGGTGTGGGATGACAACAGGGAGAACTACATTTTCTGCAGATGGAACAGCAGTCCATCATGTATGGAGGAAGTGCCTTCATCCATCCACAGTCACCCTGCCGATTTTAGTAGGGGGATAAATTTACTGTAGGAATAATCTGACCCAGTAAGAATGAACTGCAAAACCCTTACTCCTGTAGAGTGTAGAAGCATGGATATAGCTCAGGTATCCTGGAGGCAAAGAGGGCTGTTGCTGCAACTTTTATATGCCAGGCTGGTCTAGGTGGACTTGAACTAGCATCCTGTTCTCCTATTGCTGTAGGTGTGTTCAATTATATTTCACTGAGTTACGAGAGATTTCCCTGGTTCCTGCACAGCACCATGCAAACAAGGGGAGTCTAGGAATTTGGGATGATGGTGAACAGAATGCTTAGTCAGGGACCTAAAAGCCAACCCCACCTTCTTCAAAGTAACAGTCCTTTAATCTCACCCTGGTTCTGCCCGCTAAAACCCCTACATTAACATTTCTATGCATACCATTTGGTGACCATTGACTCTTTGATGAGCACTTGGTCTTTAAAAAGCCTGTCAGTGGGAGAGTTTGGTATGTTAGGGTCTGTGTGACGGATAGCTTACAGAATCAGTCTATCGTGAAAACTTTGGAGATTCTTAAAAAATGCTGGAGAAGAAATTAAATAAAAATATCAGTCTGTTTCAATGGCTAAAAGAAGTATATGCATATAAATTATGGTACTATGATAGCCATTTGACAGCATCAGATTAATTCAGATAAAAATGAAGCTTATTTCTTGACACAGTTCTACTGCTGCCTTTTCCCAATGTGGCATACAGATGCCTGCCCAGAAATGTGTTGTCACCAGATCAGGAGGCCATTCTGAATCAGGATCTCTTTGTCTACTTGACTTGGGTGATATGAATGTTATTATCCACTTGTTAGCACTACAGATCCATCGAGAGGGAGGGGGGAAGGGGAGTCTATTAAGCCTCCTAATCTTTTGTTTTAAAATTTCTAATCTACTAATGGAAAAGAAGGGAAGGGAAAAACTAAGGCAAAGGGGAAGGCAGGTTTGGATGCTTCTGGGTGTACTTTCTTCTTTCTCTTTGGCGAGACCTTCATCTGATGTGAGTAAACACCATTTCATCAATTTTACTGACTTATAATGAGATAAGGATAGAGCACTGTAATCGATTAATGCCCTGTGAAGCACCGTTTACATCCTCATTTATGTTCTGTATACATACAGAATATGTGTTTGATTCCTAAGCACCACTAAGTGTAACAATGCTTCTCTCCCTTGTTCTGCTTCTGGGTCAGGCTCTGATCTCACTTACTCTGATATAAAGTTAAGGAGTTTACTATTACATTCCATGGAATTACACCCTGTTTGCACTGATGTAGCAAAGACTAGAACTTTTGTCTCCATTTTCTTCACTTACACAAACCCTGATACAATCCATACAGGAATCCGCGGTGTTTTAATAACTAATAGAAAAATAAATCAGTAACAATTTATTTTCAAATGTATGTACTGGTCAGATGCAATACCATTCCAAGTATACTGAGTTATTGTGCATCCTTTTAAGAAATTCCGTATGATTTCAGCTCAGAGGGTTTGGAAAGTCTTTTTTTTACCTTAACAATCACCCATATTGCAATTAAAGCTCATGATGTGGGTTTCTTGTTCCCCCAAGAAGACAATACGATTTGCTGTGTAACTTGAGAAGCATTTATAATGCTGCAACCCATGTTGTAAGCTGATTATAAATAAAGTTCAGCACAATTGCTTCCATCAGAAAATCAGAATTCACAGTCAGATAAAGTGTACAACCCTGATGTGTAGTTGCTTCTAACTGCTACTGTACATAAATCAGATTCTGCTTAGCAACTGCTGCATATCATGTTTATTAAACACCTTCTGCTTATTACAGCAGAGGGTACTAAAAAATCTTCATGAAAATTTCTCAAATGTATTTTCACATCTTGGATATTTTTAAAGGTCTCATTTCAGTGAACAGAATCCTTCTGCGGAAATGGTACTTGGGGGCTCTCAACATGTGCTTCCTGTTCAAGCAAGTCACATGGAAACTGTTCTCAGTTTACAAACCAGACAAATTGTTTTGTGTTGTTGCTTTGGTCCTCAAGCTCAACTCAGCATAAGGAGAATTAAGTTTCCCACTTGAGATAGCACCGAGTATTTTATTTGGAGTGGTGCTATTTATGAGTCCTGGGAAGTATTTGAAAGACAGCTATTTCATAAGGAAATACATATGCTACAGAAGCATGCTGGAGCAAGTGATAGTTCATCAGAGAGAACAATCTTTCACTGATCAATTATTATTTGGCAGAAGCCACAGTAATCAAATAATTTCTCAGGGCTAGTTCACCGTTTCATAAGTGAAGCACGTCATCACATGTAGGGTTTCACATTTACATGCTACAGCGAGCCTCTTAAAATAGTCTCAGATGCTTCCAAGGTCTAATAGACTGAAAGTAGTCAGCTGAATACCCTGCCAATCATTAGTGTCACAGCATGAAGAACATATTCTAAAATGTCAGGCTCCGTTTCGTTAAGTATCTCACAAAAGTAAAATAGCAATAGAAATAATCATCTTTGAAATAACTTTCAGTCTGTCTCTTGCAGCTCGTTCTCTGTTCCCGTACCAAGCTTTTCTTGCCTGTTGCATGATTTTCACTCCTTGATCTTTATATCTGTATTCCAGACATAGTACAAATATCACATCTCAATCTCTACATTACTTTCTGCAATTTCTGTCAAGCCAGCCACCAAGTCTGCTGACCTGATTACACAGCTAGTTAAGGTGGAAGAGAGCAAGGGTTAGCAAGTGCCTCCCAGAGGGATTCAGGACCATGAAGGCCAGATACTCCCATGGACTCTGGAGGTCACAGCATGCAGCTGTTCCTGGACTTCTCTATTTTTTATTTTTATTTTTTAAACATAGATTCATGGAATTATCTAGGTTGGAAAAGACCTTCAAGATCATCAAATCCAATGACTGAATTCACTTATCGAGTTCCATCACACATTCCTCAGCACCACATCCAGTAATCTCTTAAATGCTGTAGAGGTGGTGTCTTCTGGAGTTAGTACCTCACATGTTGCACTGTGCTGCTGGTACACAAAGTTTTTTATTCTAACACATGTGCTGTACCCAAAATGCACTTTTCCATCATAGATGATACAGACACTGAAATTAATCACATCTCAAAGTGAATTTCTGTGAAACACTGCGCTAAATGAGCTAGCACCATAGAGATGATGGCTCTGCAGAACAGAGTGGCCATCTCTTCCCCAGTACAGCCAAAGCAGGTAGCGGTGCTGTGTGTCACCAGTCCTTCCAAGGCCAACGCTGGCACTAGCTTAGGCTTCAAATCATGTTGGAACATACCTTTGTAACAGATTTGTCATACAGCTGGAACCAGAGAGAAACTCTGCCTTGTTATCTGCTG